>NC_063053.1:28945996-29245996 GCF_018812025.1 Megalobrama amblycephala | reverse complement strand
GTTACGTGTGGCTGTAGTATAGACGAGGCAGTCACGGAAATCCACAACAATGGGTATTTAATATATGAAAGAGCAGACATACAACCAAACACTTCTAACAAACAATCATAAACTAACATAAACAGAGAACGGACAGGGAGTGAAGGGAGTGAGTCCATTATAAAGGCAGTGATGATGATTAAGTCCAGGTGATGGAGGAGATGACAAGGGAAGTGAGTGCAGGTGTGGAGACAAGAGGATCATGGGAAATGGAGTCCGGGGAACAAGGGATCTGTGACATTGGGTTCTTAGCTTTTTGTTTATACGGTGATAAGAGTAAAAGCCATCAAAACTTTTCTGAAGACAGTTCCCTTCAGAGATGCATTCATATCAACCCCAATTCAATATTTATATTATTTTCCCTATATTTCACGAACAGTGAGCTTGTGCATGGTAAAGTATTTTCTCTGCTGGCGCGTCTGTTCTCCTCTTTGTGTCCGTATTCAGCGTGTGCCTGTGTTAAAGTCCTGTTTACAGACTTTATAAATACACAAATTACATTTTGGGAAATTATTACAAAGCAGTTTGTTTGCAAGCCCGGAATAAAGAACGTTTAAAAATGTTTTTGGCCCCTGTACTCGTGCATCTCTATTTTTTATTATAGTTCAAATCAGATTGGACACCTTTGTGGGCTGTAAGTTTGACACCCCTGTACAGCTATTTGCACTGTAAATTAATTTACTATGGGCTATGGGCTACATATGGGCATTGCATTACATTGAGCAATATCACACTCGTAGCTGTGCAATATGGCTGTATATTCAGCGCTGTGATTACCTACGCCCGAATCACAGCCGTGCTGATATGCAGCTATATCCCACGGCTACGAGTGTGATATTGCTCATATATTCCCAGTCGTGAAAAGGTTGTGATAACATTTTTATCCGACACATTTTATTTATGTTATAAATAGGCCTACATATTTTCAAAACATTCCAGAAACATTTTTTTTACGTTGTTTTTATGGGAAAATTCACAATGCGACGTTCTGAAAATGTAAATAACATCTTATGTGGTACTTTCTGGACGTAGATTTTTAGCATTCACCCTAAATGTTTTGGAAACTAATGGAAAGTACATACCCACCAAACACAATAACGTTGTAAAATCTTTTTATCACGTTGTGAAAAGGTTGTGATCAAGTTTTTATCCAACGTATTTAATACGTATTTTCACAATGTTGCAGAAACCGTTTTTTTTACGTTGCTTTAACAGTCACTATTTACGTAAAGACCAACAGAGAACATTAGGATATGTGTTCTGGGAACGTTCTGGGAACCGAAAATTGTTAGCTGGGTAAGATATTTGGGTCAATGACGTGACGCTCATTTTTTTGTGTCCTTATAGTTTTAGTTAAATTTAAAAGGGTAAAAATTGCAAAATAAATTAACAAATTACTTACATACATTCTCTTTTTGGAGGACCAAGTCTAAAATTTCTGGTTTTAATCAATTTTGAGAGAATATT
Organism: Megalobrama amblycephala; assembly: GCF_018812025.1. Taxonomy (NCBI): domain Eukaryota; kingdom Metazoa; phylum Chordata; class Actinopteri; order Cypriniformes; family Xenocyprididae; genus Megalobrama; species Megalobrama amblycephala. The sequence goes on along the minus strand of NC_063053.1, from coordinate 29,244,490 downwards.
TTGGGATTGATTGCAAAAATGTCATTGTGGTGTAACCGTAAAAACTTGGTACCAAATAATTGATCTTGTTTAAAAAAGGTGAAATTCTCAATAAAACACCATATAATCTAGTTTGGCATAATCTTACATTAGAACAATTTAATAGTAAATAAAAATAAATTTAACACCATTGTTCTGAATATTATAAATAATTTGGGGAATCATAGGAGTCAAGTCAAATTCCTGAAGTGTCAAGGTGGTGTAACCACCACTCAAGGAGCCATTTTGTTAATATTGTGCAAGAAAACCATGTGACAGGAAATTATATCACAAAGAGGGACCCCTGGGGACACTAAATGCTGCATGCAAAGGTTAGTAACTGTCTTTAAAATATGAGATAATTTGACATTTTTAGGGTATGGTTAGGTATTCTTAGGTATACATGTCAAATGGTATGACCCCATGAATACATTGATAATTCATCATTATTATAAAAATGTGTATTAACTTTAAAAATTACATTTGAAATATTTCCACCAAGGCCAAGTGCTTACATAGGTGTCCATGATAATACCTGTCAAATTTGATTTTAAATTGAAATGTCAAATGGTGTAACCGGTTACACCATTTGACTTCTATTACAAGCCTTTCTGTTAGGGGCAAATTTAGTCAAAATCACTAGTTCATATTGCTGATTAAAGATGTAATATAAACTAAACTACAATTTGGAACTATTTTCAAATGTTCAATGTTTTATTTTTTTGAGGAAGTGGTGCTTTAACCACAACTTTATTATTAAAGATCTGTAATTCAGTAAAATAAAATATAATTATGTTGCACAACATTAATGTTTAGAACATTAATGTTTAACATTGAAATGTTTAGCTTCAATGCATATTTCTATTCCATTCACTTAAAAATGTAAGTAATCTAAAATCATGGAGTGATTGCTAACGAAAGATAAGTGCGTCAAACGTATCGAGAGCAGCTTTTATTATGCCGCAGTCGCTGCTTCTGCTTCTTCAAGTCAAGCATATGTGAGGTAAAGCAGCTCTATTTTATCATATTAGACACATTTGTGTGTTCAAATTTGTTATAATGCTACTCTGTGCGTTCGCTCGGCAACTGCTATGAGACACTTTATTGCACACTGCAGTCAACTAGATCCATGTTAGGCATGTTAAAACATGGTACTCACAGTAAATCAAGAAAACAAGATTTAAACAATAAGACTAAACGTGTTTAGCTATATAATATGATTAGATTTCTGTTGACAAATGTATCCAAACAGTTGCTCACCTGTCTAATAAAACACATAATATATTAAAGCGTCTTTGGTGTTTCTGTGGTTTCGACAAAATAAAACCGGAAACCAAGGTTAACGTGGGTATGATGTCATTGATAGGCGACGCACGGACATGGCTCGTGTCCTGGTTATTATTTCTCTAGGTTTAAACACTCTTGGAAACATCTGGCATAATATAAGTACACAAGTCAACAAAATATATAACATTGTTTAAGTGGTTTTTGGCTAGTTTAATCCAAAAGTCTTACATATTGTTCATTTAACCAAAGACTACAATTTACATCTATAAAATACAATTCATTAAATTTCTAATATTTTATAATTAAAACGACATAACAGAGCCCCTTTTCCCCCAATAGATAAATCAATATAGTTTCAAGCAAGGCAACAGTGGCTCATCACAGAGCACCAGTGAATTCTGATCCTGCTATCAGATATTTTTTTCTTAAGAAATCATCACTTTGATGATTTCTTGTTATCAGATATTGTTCCTTAAAGGGTTAGTTCACCCAAAAATGAAATTTCTGTCATTTATTACTCAACCTCATGTCGTTCCAAACATGTGAGACCTTTGTTCATCTTCAGAACACAAATTAAGATATTTTTTGATGAAATCTGAGAGTTTTTTTTTAATCTCCCATAGAAAGCAACAAAATGACCACATTCAAGGTCCAGAAAGGTTGTAGAGCCATTGTTAAAACAGTCAACGTGACTGCAGTGTTTCAACCTTAATGTTATGAAGAGATGAGAATACTTTTTGTGCGCAAAAACAAAACAAAAATAATGACTTTATTCAACAATCTCTTCTCTTCCTGTCATTCTCCTCATGTAGGTGACGCAGTAACACAGTGAAGGCTTCCTTGTTTATGTCCGAATGCCAGCTCAGTATTGGCCAAAGCTGATCACGTGATCAGCACAGTGCATGCGTGTGAGACTGACGCAGGACCCGGCCAATAATGAGCTGGTGTTCTGACGTAAAACCTGGAGTTTCTGCACTGTTTACCATGTCAACAGCATAGGAGAATGACAGGGAAGAGACAAAACAGTTTAATAAAGTTGCTATTTTTGTTTTGTTTGTGCACACAAAATGTATTCTCGTCTCTTCATAACATTAAGGTTGAACCACTGCAGTCACGTCGACTGTTTTAACGATGTCTTTAGTACCTTTCTGGACCTTGAAAGGGGTAATTTTGTTGCTTTCTATGAGAGATAAAATTATCTTAATTTGTGTTCTGAAGATGAACGAAGGTCTTGTGGGTGTGAAATGACAAGAGGGTGAGTAATTAATGACAGAAATTTCATTTTTGGGTGAACTAACCCTTTAACTGTAAAATATATGAGACATGATTTCACTGTTCAGTACTATGATTATTTCTTGTTGCCAGATGTTGTTTTTCATCACTGAAACCACTTAACTTAACTTGCTGACTGTCATGCTTGATTTTCAGTGTCAATTTGTTCAACAAACAATGGCCTTTGGCTGTAGAAGCAACATGGTCAGGTGGTGTAACTGGTTTGTGTCAATTGGCGTAACCAGTATTTTTCATAAAAAATATAATTATATACAGAAAAATTAATGTGGAATAAAATGTTATCATCTAGTTTAGTGTAATAACATGACTTTAAACAATTTTAACATAATTTGTCAAAGATTATTTAGAAAACACATGTGTTTTCAGCATGTGTCCCACCAAATATTGCAAAAACACATTAAAATTCACATTTAGAGATAACTCTAATAAAATTATTTTTCATTTGATATTTTAAATTGAAGTATATATTTCTATAAGTGAGCTTACATGCCATCTAGGTGGATAAAATATTTAATATTTCTCATTCTTTGGTGGTTACACCATTTGACATTTTTAGGTACATTCATTCTTAACTTTAGTAAAAAATTGTGCAAATGTCATTTTTATCAACATAAAATCAACTTAGACCCAATATATACATTTTAACGTACCTGATGCATGCTTTTAAAACAGGTTTTTAAAAGATTTTTTAATTTCTCATCTTGCCGCACCATATTTGTCACTGACCCATTTACATTTTTAGAATGTCGCACAGTGACTGTTAAAACAATGTAAAAAAAGGTATCTGCAACGTTGTGAAAATACGTATTAAATACATCGGATAAAAACGTTATCACAGTCTTTTCACGACGTGGAAGAAAATAAGTTTTTACAATGTTTTTGTGTTTGCTGGGTTATAATGTAGATTAATATTAGCTGTAAAAGTATTGTTTGTTGTTAGATCATGATACCTAATGCATTGAGTAAATACAAATTAAATCTTATACTTTTATGTACTTTATTTTGCTTTAGTTTCACTCAAGCAATGATTTACTACACTCTCCATCCTCTTTTTATGCTGTATATACAGTACCTTAATGCATCGCTCACGTTCTTATTCGCAAACACTATCTTGCAACCTGACTCTAACTCTATAGTCACACGACCTCAACAGCCCTGGCCGGTTGCATAAACTGCTAAGACTATAGTCTTGCAAGTTAGTCATCACATTTTTTTCTTTAAGACTGTTCATAACTGTTTTAAGTCAAGTACATAAAAACGTAGATGGGTATAATTTGAAACCAAAAGTAACACTGATTGCCCTTGACTAATCACTAGTTGGTCATACTAGTATAAGACACAGTCTTAACATATTGGCTATGTTTATGCAACTGGCAGCTGGGAAACTAGCTGCATGTTGCCATGGCAGCACAGTCCGCTGTTCTTCTAACAGAGGGTTAATGGGAATTTTTTTTCTTCTTTTCAGCAAGTACATGGTTTAAGGCAGAAATATCAATCTCTTCTTTCTCCTCTATTTCTGCTGCCAAGGTCACTTACAACCACTTACGACCTTCATTAAGATCAGTTACACTTGTTTCCACCATAGAAAATGTGTTACTGGAAATGAAAAAAGACCCTTAAAGTTGGAATGAAGTTGAAATTTTCTAAATGCATGTTATTTATCTTATTGTGAATGATTCATCCTTGCATGTTTCATTTTTAGAAAAAAAATGTTTTTGACATTGTAATTTTTTAAATATAACTCAATCTTCTGGTGAACTTCTCTCTGGTGACATATGCAAGTCTTCTCCAATCATTTAGTCTGCTTAAACCCTGCCCCTTTCTGCAATCTTGCAATCAGATCTGTCTCCATCCAATCAACAACAGTTAAATATATTGAACCAGGTCCCCGTCCTACATTTTATTTATTTATTTATTTATTTTTCTCCACTTAGATGTGCGTTGAATTATGGAGGAAAAGATGTCGATACTTCTGTTACATTGCATTGCATTACTTCTTTAAAACATGCGCACCATTTTGAAAGGCACTCACAACAAACCAGCATTCACATGCAATCCTCATTTCTCCTTTCTTTCCTCTCAAGGAGATTGATGTCTCCATAGTTCTTCTTTCTAACCACACCTCTTGTAAAACATCTTCTACAAGTTATTTTCTCCAGCTGTTCATCAGCTTATGTCTTATTCCTCCTGGCATCTTTTCCCTCCATATTTAAGTGGACTCAGATAACCCCACCCCGCTCAAGAAACTTCACACTACTAGTAACCTTACAGTAAAACAACAGAACTGTCCAACATGGGCTCAAAACATGCCTCTAAGCTCCAAAAATGTATCTATTCATACAGTTCATTGCAGTTTCCAGCTGAGACTCGTCAATGTTTTTCTCCGACTTCCTGTGTTTGATTCAGTGGATGCTTAAAGGTGCACTATGTAAGATTTTCTGTTTGCTAGAGGCCAATTCAAAACAAAGGCGTAGCCAAGTTTGAGCATGGAATCTTGGGACATGTGGTCTTCACCTCAACGGCCGGTGGAAAAGAATTGGGATAGGACTTGGGAAGAAATCATGTTCATAGATGCGATTATTAATGTTACTGTAGTATGAAGCAGAGCAGGAGCGAGTGTTGTGGGAGCTGAACGAGGCCGCTGGTGTGCAACACATGCCTCACGAGCAGCAGAACTTTTATTATGCTGCAGTCGTCGGCGCCGCTTACGCTTTTCCAGTCATGAGTATGAGGTAACGCAGCTCTGTTTATCATATTAGATACATTTGAGAGTGTTGAAAATTATGTTACAATGTTTCTCTGTGCGTTCACTCAGCGGCTGCTGTGAGACACTGTTGCACACTGCAGTAAGATCAGTATTAGAATATCGTATTAAATGCTGGATAGCTTGTGTTGATAAATGGCATGCAATTCATTTTAAAACGTATTGTATGATGGAGAAAATGCTGTATTACTGTTACTAAAAATAAAGCTGCATCTGATTATGCTATCTGATTATGCTAAAATAGTGTTTTTCTCTGAGGCATGGTAAAGCATGGTACTCGCAAAAAAATCAAGAAAATTGATTTAAACAATAAGACTAAACATGATGAGCTATAATAACAACACTTCATTTCCTGTCTATAAATATATCAAAACAGTTGTTCCATTGTCTATTAAAACATGTAAATATGAAAGCGTCTTTGGTGTTTCCATGGTTTCTACAAAATAAAACCGGAAACCGAGGGTAACACGGATATGACACAATTGACAGGCGACTCCTCACACTTCCCGGAGCCTTGGTTAAAATTGCAATTTTCTCATGATTTACAAATAGCTGCAAACATTTTGGATGTTGTAAGTACTCAAGTGAACAAAATATATAACACTGGCCTAGTGTTTTTTGGATATTTTACTGCAAAATGCTTATATATTGCACCTTTAATACCAACATACTAGGGTACAAAGTCACTTGCTCTCTCTGTTCCTCTGTGATGGAGTTTCCCCACCTCCATCTAATCTGCTTAGACCACCACAACCTTCCACACTGAAAAAAAAATCTGGTGTAGAAACAATTTTTACTCAGAAATTGTTAGTAAATTTTACAAATAATTACAAAGAATTGGCAAGTAACACACAGACCATTTGGGTGTTTGCAAACAGTGACAACGTGTTTGTGGGCAGAGCCTACCTGGTGGCAAGAAAGTGACATTGCGAGATATAAACTTGTTTTATTGTATCTTTTCCTCAGAATTGCGAGTCTGACTCTGAATTCCTCAGAATTGCGACTTTTTATAAAAAAGTTATAAAGTAAGAATTAGGAGATATAAACTCACAATTGCGAGAAAAAAAGTCAGAATTGTGAGATAAAAAATTTATAGGTTTAAATGTTACCTATATGTAAAATGTTTTAGGTTTGAATATTATTTCATGCTGTAGGAACTGCATAATTATGTGAACATTATGTAGATCTATTGTTTTACAAAGGGGGGCAAGACCAAAAAGTTTGAGAATCACTGGTCTCTTGAATCAAACATGAAATTTAGGGAGACTGAAAAAGTAGTTTTTTTTTTTTTACAGTGCATCACTTCTCTGATCACTTAATCATAAATAAAAGTAAATATACTTTTGCTCTAACTTTTGTACTCCTCTGGTTTAATTTTGAAATCTGGTATTGAGATTAGCCTATTGCTAATGTTAACAGTATTAGCTTGAGAATGGTAATTGCTTGTGCTTGTCAGTTTGAACTGTAACTCCCTTTGGATAAAATTCTCTCTTAAAAGATTAAATCTAAATGAATAAAGGAAAAAGTCATAGAAACAGGAAAGAGAAGCAGGCTTGACTTCTGGCCTTGGTAAAAGGCTGCTTTATTCCAAAAGAAAGTGCATGTTGTCCCCCTTTTTCTTTTTTAGAGACAGAAGGTTCTTGAGTGCAGTCTATTATTCTGACAGGAGAAGGTCTTTAAACAAGCTAGTTCATGGACATTGGAACCTTAAAACAACTTCTTTTTTTTTTGTAGCTGACTTTAAAGGTTTCCAGTCTTTGAACTGAAAATGACTTACAGTTACATGAAAAATCCCCTGTTATCTATGTATGATCATTCATTTATGACAAATAGATTGCCACAATCGCATTTCAGCGTGTAGACCATCACCTGACTACGATTAGCTCCGCCTTTCAACTCGACCGCACCTCAAGCCCCAGCTGGCCCGCTTTGGACCAAGGTTTTCGGCGGGCCGAAAAACCCGTACCTTTGGCACCGAGGAAGCACTGAATAGGCACGATCAAGCCCCGGAAGTGACAGTGGAAACGCGACCGGCCCTGGCACGCACTAGCACGCCCGCCTTTGGCCCGGCAGTGGAAACGCGGCTAATGAGCTCTCTCACAAAAGTAACATTGACACCCTTATTTTATCATTAGATGCGGAGAAGGCCTTTGACTGTGTGGAGTGGCCTTATTTATTTTATACCTTGGAGAGGTTTGGCCTCAGTGATAATTTTATCAGATGGGTGCACATACTTTATTCTGCTCCACTCGCAGCAGTTGTCTCTAACGGTCATAGGTCGAACTTTTCTCTGTCCCGCGGCACTAGACAGGGCCGTCCCCTCTCCCTGTTGCTTTTCGCGATAGCAATAGAACCATTGGCTCAGGCGATTAGGGAGAGGACGGCCGTTTCTGGTGTTTCGGTTGGTCTTAAACAGCACAAGATCTCCCTCTATGTGGATGATACCTTGCTCTTTTTGTCTGACCTTGAATCTTCTGTGCCTGCTTTAATAGATATTATTAATTCATTTGGGAAGTTCTCAGGGTATAAAATAAATTTTTCCAAATCTGTTGCGTTGCATCTAAGACACACAAACACTAGTATAATTAATTTGACTTCCTTTCCATTTAAAGTGTCGGAGTCTGGTTTCACATATTTGGGAATTAGAATTACCCTTACAGTTTGTCAATTGGCCAAAGTCAACTTTTTCCTATTAAAATCCACAATGATTTAATTAGATGGTCAGATCTCCCTCTTTCCTGGCTCGGAAGAATTCCTGTAGTTAAAATGAATATAATGCTCAGGCTTCTTTACCCATTACAGATGATACCAATCTTATTGCCGAATAAAGGAGTAAAGGAATTAACTGGATGGCTTAGTTCTCTAATATGGAATAAGCGGAAACCAAGACTAAAATTTTCAAAGCTGCAGCTCTCCAGCTCTAAGGGGGGTCTGGGTTTGCCAAACATTAGAAAATATCAATTGGCCTGTCAGCTTGGATTCATTGCGGAATGGTGTAGAGAGGATCCTAAATCTACTTGGCTTGATTTAGAGGCCTCACAGTTATCATGCCCTCTACAAAATCTGCTATTTGTCAGAAGTTCTAAGATAATCAAGGCATTATGTGATAATGCAGTTGTGTTTAATACATGGAAGGCCTGGTCCATTATACGTAGGATTGAGGGCAGGGCTGGTATGTCTTCCCTACTGGCCCCCATTCACAGTAACCCAGAGTTCATGCCTAGCCTCTCAGATTCTGGTTTTAAAATTTGGTATACTTATGGGATATGCAGGCTTAGTGATTTGTTTAATGAAGGTTCCCTATTATCTTTTGAAGACTTGGTTATAAAATACAAGCTACCTAGATCCAATTTTTTCAGATTTCTCCAAATCAGGGATTATATTTTTAAAAGTGCTAATGTTGTCACTAACCCATCCATGTCGGTCATTGAGAAGATTCTCTTAAATCCCCCGTTGTGTAAGCAGATCTCTTGATTTTATAATGCACTTTGCTTATATGAAGTGGTGACCACACAAGACCTTAGAAGATTAAGTTTTAAATTACTGCCCTGGAAAGTCTGATTTGAGATCATCTAGCAGCTCCTTCTGTAACTGTCTGAGAAACAAGAATCTGATTCTAGATCAGCTACTTGTGCGTAAATTCACATAAATCTGACCCTGAAAATAATCTGAGCAACAGACTTTGGCAGAAAACACATCTTTTGTGCATAATTAGGCAACAGGGCATCATAACTCCATTAGGACATGGAACCAAGTTTGACGGCTCCCAGTAAGCACTGAGGAAGAGTAGCTGGTAGTCGTTTGTTAAAGTCTGAAACTCTTATCTTTTCCATTCCCTTTTCTCCTTTTTTCTTTTCTATACTTCTGTACTCCTCCTCTCTTATAACTTTAAGACCACAGCTGAACTGGTTTAAATGAAGAGCTGGGATGTAATACTGGGACCCAGTTATCTGTATCTCCCCTAAGCCATTAACTGAACCAACCAATAAGTCCATTTTGGAAAGTGAATGCTAGCTCATTTTACAACCGGCTGTCTATTACAGGAGATAATGGACTCTCCTAAAACCCAGCTCTGCCCACTCCACCTGGCATTTGCCATTACTGCTGCAGTACGGAAACCAGTTGGAGAAATAACTGTAATTCAGAAATAATTACGAATGGCATTCTGCAAAATTAAACCTTGCTTGTCGAGAAGCGGTATAAGCAGCATATGACGGAATGAAAAATTCAACTCGTTGCCCCTTAATTCTCTCACTTTCTCTCTCTCTGTCTTTCTCTCTCTCCACTCAGTTCCCCAGCAAATGAGAGAGAGTGGAGAGGTCTTGAAAAGGAACATGCGGTTCTTTAGTTCGTCTCCTGTTCCAGCTTGTATTTTGCTATGGCCATGAATTGGAGTCGACCAGCCTATTGTGTAACGAAGAAATACAAAGATTTGCAGATGATTTCACAACCCTTTTGTGAAACATTTAGTTTTCCTCAGCAACCTCAGTTAGGATTTTTTTTCTTCTGTTTTTTCCTTTTTATTGGTCTTAAGGCATGAAAAACAAGATATGAAATTTTTTTAACACATTTTTAAAGAGATTTTCAGCTGGCCACTTGATTTTTGTTTTTTAACTGAAGATTTAGTGTATTAAAATTAATACAGTAATAACACAGTTATACTGTTTGTATTTAACAAACCAATGAATAAAATATAAAATCATCTAAAAACTATAAAATATATACAAAGTTTGTTCCGGTTTGACCAGCAGGTGGAGAAGAACTTAATACAAGTTGAACGTTGCATGTCTTTGATATCAGAACATGAAGATGTGATTCCATCAAAGATCTGTTAGAGGTACAACTCTGTGGAAACTCAGACTATGTAGAAAATGCTCATGCTCCCTACAGTCTACCAGCATACATCGATTTACCCTTATTAGCTGGTAATTCTATGTGCAAAATGAACAAATTTCTACCGTAGCTCTCCTCTCTGAGAATACCTCCGAAATCTACAAATCTAACATGCATTACGTAATCAGATTACTTTTTGATGTAACGAGTAACGTAACGCATTACAAGTAATGTGCATTTCGTAATCAGATTACTTTTTTGACGTAACAAGTAAAGTAACACATTACAAATAACATGCATTACGCAATCAGATTACTTTATGATTTTTAAAAGTAGGCTAACGCATTACAAGCAACATGGGTTACATAATCAGATTACTTTTTTGAACTACAATTTACGTTCTTATTACACAAATATATTTATTTACAACCAAATAAAGTTACTGCATATAAAGTACTAGTATATTCATGGATGGATGGATGGATATTCCAGAGCAATGTCTACCATCTTGGTTTTGAGGGGGAAAAAATCCACATACAACAGCTTGCTACTTGGTGGAACAGCACTGTACATAGGTTGATGAATAGTGTCAGAGGTGGGTAGAGTATCCAAAAACTGTACTCAAGTAAAAGTACAAGTACTTATAGAAATATTTACTCAAAGTAAAAGTGAAAGTAATAATCCTAATAGTTACTTGAGTAAGAGTAAAAAAGTATCCATATAAAAATCTACTCAAGTAGCTCGTTACTAGTTACGTTTTGATATATATATATATATATATATATATATATATATATATATATATATATATATATATATATATATATATATATACATGGGTTTCAAAGACGTCACTTCCGCTATGCCCGCCGCCATATTTGGGACCGGTCACAGCTGCGCGCCCTGTTAAAGTCTATGGTGACAGCAGCTACAACTACCAGAGGAAGGCCAACAAAATGCTCTCAGAAAGTTCACAACAAGTTTACAATATATCTGGGATATGTGGTGCTGTTAGCCGTTTCAACAGTCGTCAGAACTACAAATTTATTTGATTTATTTGAAAATATTGTGAATTCTAGTTGCTGTGTTTCGGCGTGTTGTTACAGGATGAACAAATTCACGACACCAGCTGACTACATTACTTAGTTCAAGTACATGCGTGCATGATTTTGTGCAAATATAAGTTGTAATTTTACGTCTATCTTGTATAAATATATATGAATTACCCTATATAGGATGTGTCCCGTTGAGTAAATTAACCTTAGCAAAGCGCTTCAGTTTACCGGTGTTCATTCAGCGCGTGTAGCTCAAATAATAATACTGTTATCAAAATGAGATGATTTGAGAAAAAAAATCATGATCCTTATTATTAATCAAACTATGTGTTGATGAAAATAATACTAGAACAATATAAGAGCTAGGTATTAAAAATAATGCATTAACTTTTCTAAAAGAAATATTAAAGTTTTAATATTACTGTGTAACGTAAAACATTTTAATGACTTAATCATTGCTGTTTGAGCTGCGCACGCTGAAGCTGAAGAGAATAAAAAAAAAACCATAAACTGAAAGTTAATTAACTCAACGGAACACATCCTATATAAAATAATCCAGATATTAATACAAAATAAAAATAATATTACAACTATTTGCACAAAATCACGTACAGATGAACTTGAAGTAACGTCATTGAAACACCGAAACACAGCAAATAAGCCCAAATAATTCACAACGTTATTTTACAAGTAGCCTATATACGATTATAATATCATGTATAAGAAGAAGACAGTCCCAATCATATTAATGTTGTCTTACTTTTTGAGTGCTCGCGCTGAAGCTATAGATGATCATCAGCTCTGTGGGTTATTTACCTCAACGAAACACATCCTTTATGAGAATAATCAGATATAGCTACTTAATAAAATTATTACAAGTTTTACCTGCACAAAATGACGCGAATGCACAAGTGAAGTTTGAACAAGTTATGTAATCAATGTTTAACTCAGTCGACGCGCTCTTACCACAACAACACGCTGAAACAACAACACAGAGAATTCACAACATTTTATTACAGTCGTGTTTTCGTTATAATGTTATGTAAATTACAGTCCCAGCACAGCAGTTATTAATGTTGTGCATTGCTGTTTGGCTGCCAGTGGTGTGGTCCCTTCTGAATGAAGCCAATAATTCTGCCGATCTAACTCCTTTGGGATCAAATAAATTTGTAGTTCTGACGTCTGTTGAAACGGCTAACAGCACCAGATATCCCAGATATATTGTAAACTTGTTGTGAACCTTCTGAGAGCGTTTCTTTGGCCTTCCTCTGGTAGTTGTAGCTGCTGTCACCATAGACTTTAACAGGGCGCGCAGCTGTGACCGGTCCCAAATATGGCGGCGATAGAATACAGTGACGTCACATGAAACCCATCTATATATATATATATATATATATACACACACACACATACATACACACACACACACACACACACAATAGCATAATTAAATAGATATTTAAATTATTATCATAATTAGATATCTTTGCAACAAACACAGAAGAAACATGCATCTGTAACCCGAATATATCGTTATATTAATAACGTATACAGCTACATTTGAAAGAAGAGAGAAAATTCTTCACATGTGCTCGCGCTCATATCTGAACATGACACAAACAATGATCAAATACACATTGATTGGATCTTCTTCGGTCTGTTCTCCAAAATGTAATCAAATGTATATTTCAGCAGGCGCGTGTAAACTGGTTAACTGTGTCAACGCAAAGGCGTTCATTTTCAAGACGAACAGGTCGCTGGCGCTGCCATTGCGCAATAGGCGACCACAAACTACCGCGGGACGGCGGATGTTCATTTCATACTCTCTGAACAATGGTAGCTATATATGACCATAAAAACGGCAAAGAAATACTACATACTCTTGTTATAGTGGCGTAATAATCGGTTTGGTTGTAAAATGTCGGCTATTGACTGTATCATGAATTGAAATCAAATGAAATCGATAGGCCTAACGTTACCTGTGTAATTGTTCACAGACAGCATACGCAGCTCAACTAATAAAGGTCTTCAGCGCTGGCAAACAATTGGATGCATTTGCAGATTTGCTTTTAATTGACTGAAGGTCCACTGCCACTTCATCCGCTCCGAGTGAGAAACCGATTCAAACGATTCAGCGCTTGCGGGAACTGAACAAATCATTCAAACTGATTCGCGAATCAATTTAGACAGTTTTACCAACTTGTTTGATCAAGTCTTTGAACAGAATCGACTCAAAAGAGTGATTCATTTGTGAATCGGGCATCGTTCATGAAAAAAGAGACAGCGCGCTTGGAATAAACTACGCATTTCTTAACATTTACAGTATTGAATTAAAATAAAGTAACGTGAGGAACGTCGCCCATTGTAGCGAAGTAAAAGTACAGATTTTTCATTACAAATTTACTCAAGTTAAAGTAAAAGTACCCACATTTTAATCTACTCTAAAAAGTACAAATTTTCCAAAAAACTACTCAAGTACATGTAACGAAGTAAATGTACTTCGTTACTACCCACCTCTGAATAGTGTCCACTGTAGAGGTTGATGTGCAACTGTACAATCAAAACCAATGCATACACAAGAAATGGCTTTTTGCCGTCCACCGTAGTGACCTCTATGTTCCTTATTTAGCGCCGGGGCTGTGTTCGTTCCGTAAATTGAATAGGAAAGGCGTAGGACATACAGCATAAGCTTTTTGGAGAATACGGAAAGCGGAAACACGCGCAAGGCGATCATTTGTTTATAAAGCATATACAGTTGTATTTTTGTAGAAAAGATAAGATAAGACCCTTATTCCTTGTCTGGTAACGTTTAAAGCCCTTTGAAGCTGCACTGAAACTGTAATTTTGACCTTCAACCGTTTGGGCTCCATTGAAGTCCACTATAAGGAGAATAATCCTGGAATGTTTTCATCAAAAACCTTCATTTCTTTTCGACCGAAGAAAGAAAGACATGAACATCTTGGATGACATGGGGGTGAGTACATTATCAGGAAAATTTGATTTGAAAGTGAACTAATCCTTTAAAGGTTTTTGGATTTTTTGTCAGCCGAACCATTCGCATGTTATTAAACAACAGTACAATTCGTTAAACACACTGTACTTCTATTCCTCACAGCCTCATTTTCATTCCTGTCAAGAAATAAATATGACGCTACCCTGAAGGTCTATGTGCTATTTTCTCTGACTGATCTTAAAGGTGCACTCAATAATTTTTCCCTCTATGGTTTTATCCTTTTTCTTTTCGGTATCGAAATGACATTACTGCAATTTATTGTCAGAGCACCTGTAAAAGCGTACTTGTGAACATACAATAATGTGTAAAATTATACTGTTGGAACTGATATATGCCATACAGAAAAAAAAAGCAGCCTTGTGTTTTTTTTTTTTTTTTTATCAAAATCTTAGTTTACATCAGGAAATACTGACAGAGTACAGTTATACTGAGAACATGGCTAAGCATTTTGAGTGTCTTGCTTGTGAACAATGACACAAGGACTTGTCATTCTGATGGCACTGATTTGTTCATTGACAAAAATACTTACTTTTGAGGATTTTGAAAAAGCTGTAGACTTTTGCAGGTAATCCATTGTGTGGTGCTGTTTGTATGAATTGTTTTGAGAAGTGTACTTACTGGTTTCCAAAGTTTAATTATGATCCAAGAAAAGTGATATACAGTAATGTTAAAAATGTAATCAATTCAATGCATCCAAATTATTCTTTTGTTTTGCAAGTCAATACGTAATGGATCAATAAAGAAATATCGATCTGCTGCCCTCTATGGCAAATATTTGCACTGTTTCGGATACATAATCAAAACCCCAAATTTACACAGAGATACATCTGAAGATTCACTCAGATGTAGGGAAAAAAGACAGCTGAGACTCGGATGATGCTGTTCGGAAAAAGAGAATAAGAAAAGGCAGTGAGAGAAAGATCTATTTCTTCTCTTTGTCCTATGTGGACAAAATGGGCACAAAATTAATTTCTTACTGTGATACTTCATTCAGTGCACCGGTGTATTCAACCATACTGACAATAAAGGTAAAACCATTCAGCTAAGTGTCTCAGATACTGGAATGAGCTTCTATTGTTTTCCCACTCTCTGTTACTTTTTTTACACTCTCTTTCAATGCCTTTGTGCTGGACTTGCTGAGGGTTTCTGAGGCCAGATGTTGTGGAAATTGAAATCTGGGACAAAACAGTAAATTTTCCTGAGCATTAGAGAGGAAAAGGGCGTTCAACGCTGAAGCTTCATCTCATAGCCTTTTTTTCTGGTCTAAGACACTATTCAGAAATGAGTCTCGTTTTCAGGGAAAAAACAATAATTTAGGGCTAATTCAGTTCATTGCACACAATCCACAAGGTCTCTCTTCTTAACGGTTTAATTGTTTCAGATACTTTGACAGAAACCCACCCACACAAACGCACTACACCTTCAGACAAAACTTTAGACTTTTGTCTTGTCATAGGCTATATAAAAGCATTTGTTTTAGTTCACTAACTTCACTACTACTAACTCACAAAACTGAACAAAAACGTCCATAGACTGATTAAAGTTTTTAAACTAAAAGCAATCCTCTGTGTTTGATTTCCTGTGTGTGTGTGTGAATCCTCTTGTCATTTTGTCCAGTACATTCTGAGACCAGCAGATCTTCAAAAAAACGCTTACACGGTCACAACAGAGCACCACCGCCACCTGTTGGACCATTAGAGCACTACTTAACCACCTACTTGAACGAGCACTGAAAATCATGATTGAGTTTTTCTGAAAATTCAAGGCAATAGCAGCAACCAGGAAGCCACAAACAGACGATAACGAAAAAACATCTGCAGATAAAGCACACACGCAGTGCCCTTTGTTGAACAAATATAAGTCTGTCATACTTTGACTGTAAAAATATTGAATATTATAATTTTCATGGCAAAGGAAATAAATTCTTTGGAAACTTTAAATGAACTTTGGAAAAAGTCTTTTGGACAGACTTTCGGTTTCAATAACTCAATACTTGAGACAAATGAGACGATATGAGAGTGAAATCTTTGTTAAATAAGATTATTTCATGTTCATACTTAATTACATGCTTGTTATTATTCAGATTTAATAAGACATAAGCAAATAGACTAAGCCTCAGAATCTGCAAAAATAAAAATTCATTATAATCAATCTATTTACATTTCCAAAACAAAGAGAGGATATTAAAATGCTAGATTTTTCATCTTTTTTTTTTTTTAATTATTCTACATTTTTAACCAGCAATGCTGTTTCACTTTGAAATGACCAACTACCAACAAGCTACCATGTTCTACAGTGTCCTCCACTACTGTGGACCTTGGAATCTGAAGGATTTGGAGAGATTCTGTATGTAGGAATGGTCTCACATACCTTGCCATGTATTCTCAAACCTCATCAGCCATTATAGAAGAAGACTCAGAGCTGTTAGCTTGGCAAAGGGAGGCAGCACAAAGTATTGACTAAAAGGGTGCCAATAATTGTGGCACATACATTTATATTTAAAGGTACAATATTTAATTTTCGCCGATAGAGGTCGCTTATTCAAAACAAAGCTTGATGACGGCTTGAATTCACGGAATCATGGGATATGTCGTCTTCATGTCTACAGCCGGTGGAAAAGAATTGGGACGGGACTCAAATCGGGCAGAAATCATGTTCACGGATGAGATTATTAATGTTACTGTAGTATGAAGCAGAGCAGAGACGAGTGCTGCGCGAGTAGAAAAGAGGCAACTGGAGCGATTGCTAATGAGAGACGAGCGTGACACACGCCTCGCAAGCAGCGGAATTTTTATTATGCCCCAGTCGCTGCCTTCGTTTCTTCTGGTCAAGCGTATGTGAGGTAAAGCAGCGCTGTTTATCATATTAGATACATTTGTTTGTTGAAAGTTGCTATAGTGCTACTCTGTATTCACTCGGCGGCTACGAGACACTTGTTGCACACTGCGGTAAGCTAGATTGATATTAGGCATGGTAAAACATGGCACTCGCTGTAAATCAAGAAAACAAGATTTAAACAATAAGACTTACTGTGTTGAGCTTTATAACATGATTAGTTTTCTTTCGATGAACGTATCCAAACAGTTGCTCAACTGTCTAATAAAACACATAATATATTAAAGCGTCTTTGGTGTTTCCATGCTTTCTACAAAATAAAACCAGAAATCGAGAGTAACGCGGGTGTGATGTCATTGATAGGCGACGCATGGATACGGTCCGTGTCCTGGTCAAAATTGCTTATTTCTGGATATTTTAATGCAAAAATCATATATATTGTGCATATACGATATTTGTGTTTTGATAAAACTGTGTTGTGTTTGCAATTGTTTGTTTTCAATGAGAGCATAGGGTTTTTTTGTTAATATTTTGAGCAAAATATCATATATATTGTATCTTTATAAAGACATTTTTTCACACCCTTCTTTGCTCATATTTACCAAGGGTGCCAACACTGAACACTGAAAACCACATCTGCCATACAACACCGTTCAAATGTTTTGGGTCAGTATGGTTTTATTTAACTGTTTATTTATACTTACTTGTAACTTTATATTTATACTTTTTTGATTCAGCAACACATTAAATTGATCAAAAGTGGCAGTAAAAATAATGTTACAAAAGACTTCTATTTCAAATGAAAGCTTTTCTTTTGAACTTTCTATTCATCAAAAAGGTTGTTGAAGTTTCCACAAAAATAGCAATTCAGCTTTGCCATCACAGGAAAACAGTCATTTAAACTGTAATAATATTTTGCCATATTACTCTTTTAGATTAAATAAATACAGTCTTGAAGAGACTTCTTTCAAAAACACAAAATCGTACTACCAACTTCAAACATTTGAACGGTGTAGCTACACGTAGGCCTATTGAAACAATCATACAATTTAGTGTACACGTTTGCAATAAGAAAAAAAACATTTGAGATTTGAATGTGGCAGAGAGTAAATGTGGTGTATAAGCCCCCCAAAGAAGACTGTCAGTTTGTCAGTTACTAGCCGGTGCCCTTTATCACAGAATTGTGTTTACCGGTCTATGGCGAACTGTCTGTCTTGTGTGAACTGGACACAAACACATAACAACCCACAATAATGTAAACAAAAATGCATTATATTTCTGCTTTGAAACACTGACTTCTGCTAACGTAACAAACATATAGTAGGCCAACACAAAGACAGACAAAAGCTGTTCAGGGTACGCCAACGCCATCATCTCTTCCAGAATAAAAGACACATCCATATCCAACGTCAGAGACAGGCTCATGTTCTGCCATTACTACTAGAAAAAACAAGGAAATTCTGACACATACAGACAGTCATACAAGGAAAGACAACACACACAAAAACTAATCTACACATATAATGATCAATTGTTAATTTTACAGCAAGTTTTTTTTTTGGACCCTATTGGGAGAGAAGTCATGCATCTCCATTTGTGAGTTGCTTTATTTGCATGTCACCCTCTGCTGTATGGCACAAAAAAGTCCTAAATTATAATTTATATTATAAATATTATATATAGTTAGTGTATTCTTATTTCCTAATAAAAAAACACTTTTCCAATTGGTTATCCTTAACTTGTAGGCCTACATTTGAGAAATATATTGTGTTTCTCTGCCTCCTTTCCAAGGTCTGGATTCCTCAAAGACGATAATCTGCCAAGTGTTTTGCATCTCCAGAACAGAGGGGCCTTGATGAGCCATTCACAACATTGGCAGAGTAAAGGTTTGTGCCTTTTTTCTTTCTTTCTTTTTTTTGGTCATGGTTTACACCCAGGGAGATATGATGGCTCCAAAGAGACATCACAGATATGAGGGGCATGACCTGGACATCACTTCAGTTTGAGTGATGAAATACAACTGAGTAACTAATAATAATAATAAAAGTAGAAAGTAAATAAATACCATATACTTAATGCTCACATTATTAAAATAAGTTTCATATAAACCAGCCCAAATAAACAAAGAAATACCATTTTTATTTGCAGATCAGGTCTGTTATAGATGAAGGTGAACACACACGGACTCAGATTTAAAACCAAGGGCTTAAAACCAATGGCTTTGGTATCAGAACCCAGAAGTTTGCAAAATCCACTATAATATTATTAGTATACAATAATATTGCTTTATAAATAATTTGAAAAATAGCAGAAATACAAAATTTGCTAAATTTCTATCAAGTCTCTATCATGTTTTCTAGAGAATTAAAAAAAAAGTGAAAGAAAAATAGAAAAGAAACAAACTTGCAATAAAGTCTATCTATCTATCTATCTATCTATCTATCTATCTATCTATCTATCTATCTATCTATCTATCTATCTATCTATCTATCTATCTATCTATCTATCTATCTATCTATCTATCTATCTATCTATCTATCTATCTATCTATCTATCTATCTATCTATCTAATTTGCATATCAATAAAAAAATGTATTTCAGTAATGTTAATCACCACAAATGATGATGGGAATTTTCTCTTCTGATTTGGGGGTAAAATGATCTGGACATCCAAAAAAAAAATATTATTTTTTTTTCCCCCTTTTTTTTGGAACAACAAAAAAAATATGCAAAGTAATGCAAATAAAATAAGAAACAGTGCAAACACAAAAGTAATTAACTAATAATTGGTAATTATTAAAAGAAAAGAAACGTTTATCAGGGTATTAAATGCGAATAAAGAGGATTATAAGAACCTTGAACCTGTTGTATCAGATGTAGTAATTACCGTGTAATTAATAAACATCATTAGACAAAGAACAAATCATGGGATGTTATGGAGCACATATAAAGTAAAGTAAATTTCTTCAAAGTACTGAAGAGAAAACAGGACACAAATACAGGACAGATTTAATTACAAATGAAGGTACCTTTTATTGCAAACATTTGAGGACTTTGGCACCTGCAAGGCACAGAATACACTTTCATGAGAGAACAGAGTCGAATGGGCCTGCAAAGGAACTGGGGAAAACAATTTCATTTTCACATAGGAAATTCCTTTCACAGAAAGGACAAAATCTAGCTGCAAACATAAAGGGTAAACGGTACACGGAGCCCACGTATGATCGGCTGTCATCTGCAAGCAGACCCGACGCAAGTGTTCAGTCACCATGAAATTCAACAGCAACCATAATTATTATTAGCTGGCTCGGCCATTTCAAATTCACTGCTGCTTTTCAAAGTGGCGGAGAGATGAATGTGAAGACGAGTCAGGGCTTCTATATGTACTGTACTAGTGTTCAGCAG
Organism: Megalobrama amblycephala; assembly: GCF_018812025.1. Classification (NCBI taxonomy): domain Eukaryota; kingdom Metazoa; phylum Chordata; class Actinopteri; order Cypriniformes; family Xenocyprididae; genus Megalobrama; species Megalobrama amblycephala. The sequence continues at coordinate 29,223,987 of NC_063053.1, read as the reverse complement.
AACGCACAAAGTCATGACACGAAGGCCCACATGCACATGAGCTTTTAAGCGCTGTTCATCCAAAGCCTTCCAAACCGCCCATGCTAAGAGACTTTAACTAGAAGTGGGTTTCCCTAACTGCACATTCTTCATGTTTAGTGTCTACCTTCCTTGAACAGTGTTCACACACTCTCTTTCTTGTTAAGAAGGAAGAATTGCATGTTGCAACCTTTATATAAAGGTTTCTAATACTGTCTCCCATTAACAGCTTAATACTGACAGGCAACACACCATTAAAACACACATACACACGCACAGCAGTCATTCTTTATAAAACTATATAATAAAGACAAACTTCCAGTTAGACAAATAAACAGTCAACAGACAGATAAAGAAAAAGGGAACCTCTAAAGGAAGGTCTATGGAAGACTTGACCCGATCAGCATCAGTATCAACTGTGTGCAAACGTCTCTAAATCAAGAGCCACGGCGGCTTGAAATCCCATCAGTCATTTATCCTGCAGGGCGGCACACCCCAGCACTGGGCCCTCTGATTATGATGCTCACATGATTTGGTTGCCACAATCCCCAAAAGCTCATTAGGTTTAGTGTTATTCTGGGAGACAAGACTGGGGCGTGGAGATGAGGGTGGAAGTAAGCAGGAGTGCAGAAACTTTAGTTTTATGTTCTGAGAACCTGCATAGTGAATTCAAGGCACTGAGGGTTTATTTAGGGCAGCACACACATTCACACACACACACTTTTGGATACTTTGGTAAGGCAGCTTTTTCTAGATTTTAGTATTTTGGCATTAGGATGGTGCAGATTCTCTTGCTTGTTTTTGGATACACACACACACACACACTAAATGATGTAAATGGATAGTTTGCCCAAAAACATCATTTTCTCACCGTAATGTCGTTCCAAAACTGTATGACTTTTTTCCTTTTGTGGAACACAAAAGAGACATTTAGCAGATTGTTTACGCTGTTTTTTTCCATACTGTCAAACTCATAAAATATGACAACGGCACCATAAAAGTACAACCATCAATACATAAAAGCTATCGCATGCTTTAGAAAAAATGAAATATAGACCTTAGTCAGGGTAGATGCCATATTGAATCTAAGGGGACAGTTCATCTAAAAATTAAAATGCTGTTATCATTTACTCATCCTCATGTAATTTCAAATGTGTGACTTTCTTTCTCCTGTGGAACATAAAAGATGATATTTGAAGAATGTTGGCAATTAAACAGTTTCGGCTTCCACTGACTTCCAATGTATGGACAAAAAATACAATGGTTAATGAGAACTGAAACTGTTTCAAAATATCTTCTTTTGTGTTCAACAGAAGAAAGAAATGCATACAGGTTTGTAACAACATGAGGGTGAGTAAATGATGGCAGAATTATCACTTTTTGGATGGACTATACATTTAACAATGAAAATGAGGCTATAAGAGACTACACTGTCCTAGATCACATGTCAAACTCAGATTTTATGGACTTTGTGTACTAAGTGTTTTTGGATGGTGTTAAAGGATTAGTTCACTTAAAATGAAAATTACCCCAAGCTTTACTCACCCTCAAGCCATCCTAAGTGTATATGACTTTCTTCTTTCTAATGAACACAATTGGAGATATATAAATAAATATCCTGACGCATCTGAGCTTTCTGAAGCGAAGCGATGCGTTTGTGTAAAAAAAAAATCCATATTTAACAAGTTATGAAGTAAAATATCTAGCTTCTGCCAGACTGCCTTATGTATTCAGCTTACGAAGAAAGTGTAAAACTCTCACAGTTCAAAAAGCTTACGCTACGTCCTACACCTTCCCTATTCAACTTACGGAAAAAGCTTAAATGACACGATGCCAGATCCGTTTGAATACAGAAGGCAGTCTGGCGGAAACTACATATTTTACTTCATAACTTGTTAAATATCGTTTTGTTTTGTTTGATACTTTCTTCAGCTCATACTCGTTGATCCCACTTACTGCCATTACAAAGCTCGGATGCGTCAGGATATTTATTAATATATCTCAGATTGTGTTCATCAGAAAGAAGAAAGTCATATACACCTAGGATGGCTTGAGGGTGAGTAAAGCTGGGGGTAATTTTCATTTGAAAGTGAACTAATCCTTTAAACAAGGAGTACAATCTATTGAACACAGCCTAGTTTTAATTTCTTTCAAAAATCAAAGAAATAGCACTACCCTGACTAATACTTTTATGATACTTTGATGGTGCTTCATCATAATAGCATAGAAAAATGCAACCAGCAGTCATCAGCATTTCTTCTTTTGTGTTCCACAGAAGAAAAACCATCAGATTTATAACGAAGTGAGAGTAAGTAACTAATCCCATAATTTCAGTTTTTTCCGTTTACTATCCCTTTAATAATAACATCCTGTAATTCTTAATTTGTTCTGGGGCTCTTTTCAATACTCTCTGCGTTACACCACAAACTCTGGCTCTGCTTCAGTGGTCATGTGGTCTGTGGTCAGATCTTCTCTATCCAGATCCAGAGAGAAATACTTGCTGGTTCTCTTGATGGGAAACGCATGCTGGTTGTTCCGCATCCCGGCACACTGATCTGCAAGTCCCTGGTACCCACAGCCGGCCGTGTCCCCGAGCTCTGGCTCACAGCCGAACGTATAGCTATGTGCAGTGTCCTGGCACAGCTCCGCCCACTCCTGACAGTTCCTCTGGAACAGACGAACGTCATCAAGTGATTGGCTGTGGCGGTCTGTGGAGCTCTGGCCCTTCCTGCCCATCGCCGTCTAATTAAAAAAAGACAACAAAACCCACCTCAGCATGTAGGAAACCAACAAGCCACATTAAAACACAGAAATCACCGACTACACTAACTCTCAACTAACCCTAAAATCTCAGAGAGCGGTTAGCTGTACACTCACATGAATTCACAGATGAGAAACGACAATGCTGTTGGGTGTAGGGTAAGGCTGCCCTAAACAAATACTGTTAAGAAGAAGTGGGGTTACCAGCGCTGTTAAAAGAGATTACAGGATTACTCAACAGAAGAATGATACAGCTCAAAATGCAGAGTTGACGTCCTCGGTTTAACTTCAGTGGTTGAGACAGTGTCATTCAGTGTAACAGCTGTTACGCGTTGTGTGTAAATGTGTGTGTTAGTGTGTGTATAAGTGCACCTGAGGGAGACATTCGATGCTCTGGCCTCTCATTCTCACTATGGTCTCTGATGAGCTGGATGTGGAAGAACTGACTTCCTTCACCACTAACCCTGAAAAGCACAAACACAGATACATCATTATAATCAACATACACATACATTATAATCATTCTCTCTCATTCCATCATTTGAAGGTTACTGCAGTCAGACTAGGGTGCACAGTACCAAATTTAACAGTGAATAAAAACACCACAGCCTTCAAGATTTTTTCAATTAAGTAAACACTGCTTGAATTTGGATACTCACACTTTTTGACTAATTTTTTTCATGACACAACCACATTTTTTCCAGCCATCCATTGTTACTGGACAAGGAATTTTTAATCATTTTTTAATCAAAAACTTTTATAAAAGTACCCAAAAAGAGTCATTACTAGCCAATTTACAAAATACTTTAGAGCAGAGGATAAATACAAATGTTTATATGCACTATAGAAATGGCCATGGCTTTTGGGAATTCATCATTTCAAAATTTCCTACAGAACTCTGTTCAATACCGCCATGTCCTTCATTCACCCTGGGCAGCTCTAGGACAGCAAGAATTTGACTGACAAACTGACTTGGAAAGGTGGCACTGAAAGGTCGACTCAATCTGCAGCTAATGTCTGCCTCCAGAGATGACACAGCTTGATTTACACAACTGTCAGCAAGTAGTACGGTCAAAACACCTGAACCCACAAATTAAAAGGAGCGTTCTGTATTCTCTATTCTTGGCACTATGGGTAAATCTCACGAAAACGCGTCCAGCTCACATTTCACCCCTCAAAAAAACAAAACAACAACTTTAGCACATAGAATAATCAAGTCTTTAAGGACCATCACATTGTTTTGCATTGCGATCATTTGCAGGGTATATACACATATATTCTAGTGCTCTCAAACTATTAATCACTATTAATCATCCAAAATAAAAGTTTGTGTTTGCATGTGTATGTACTGTATATTTATTATGCATATATAAATACACACATACATGTATATATTTTAGAAATATTTGCATATACATGTGTGTGTATACATATATACATATATATACACTACGAGTTTGGAAACATTACTATTTTTAATGTTTTTGAACGAAGTCTCTTATGCTCATTAAGGCTGCATTTATTTCATAATAAATACAGATAAAATAATATTGTGAAATATTATTACAATTTAAATAATAATAAAACTTTATGGTTTTCTATTTTAATATACTCTAAAATATAATTTATTTCTGTGATGCAAAGCTGAATTGTCAGCATCATTACTCCAGTCTTCGGTGTCACATGATCTGTGACCAACCTGTGATACTTTTTCAGGATTCTTTGATGAATAAAAAGTTAAAAAATATCAGCATTTATTTAAAATAGAAATCTTTTGTAACAATATACACTACCATTCAAAAGTTTGGGGTCAGTCATTTTTCTTCTTTCTTTTTTTTGAAAGAAATTAATACTTTTATTCAGCACGGATGTGTTAAATTGATAAAAAAGTGATAGTAAAGATTTATATTGTTATAAAAGATTTATATTTTGAATAAATGCTGTTCTTTTTTTAATCAATGAATCCTGAAAAAAGTATCACAGGTTCCAAAAAAACATTAAGCAACAACTGTTTTCAGCATTGATAATAACTGAGTATCAAATCATGTGACACTGAAGACTGGAGTAATGATGCTGAAAATTCAGCTTTGCATCACAGAAATAAATTATATTTTAAAGTATATTAAAATAGAAAACCGTAATTTTAAATTGCAATAATATTTCACAATATTACTGTTTTTTCTATATTTATTAAGAAATAAATGCAGCCTTAATGAGCATAAGAGACTTCATTCAAAAACATAAAAAATAGTAACGTTTCCAAAATATATAAATAATTTTGTGTTAAATATATACATGCATGTGTGTGTATTTATATATACATAAATATACACAGCACACACACATACATATATTATGTAAACACAAACTTTTACTTTTTGGATGCGATTAATTGTTTGACAGCACTAATATATACACACTCACATTTATTTGATCCAAAAAAAAAAAACAGAAATATTGTGAGATATTATTACAATTTAAAATAACTTTTCTATTTTAACATGTTTTAAAATGGAATTTATTCCTGTGATGCAATGCTGAATTTTCACCATCATTACTCCAGTCTTCAGTGTCACATGATCCTTCAGAAATCATTCTAATATGCTGATTTGATAAGAAGGAATGTCAAAACAGATGAGCTGCTTAATATTTTTGAGGAAATGGATACATTTTTTGATTAATATTTATCTTTCTGTGCCCAAACTTTTAACGTAACATAACGTATATGCATACCAGAGCATCCGTTGTTCTGTGCTGACAGCATGTCTTCTGTAATGTGGATACACAGTTCATGGTTGAGTTCTAAATCATGAAGATCTTCACAAGTTTTTGGATCATCAACCAGCATCTCAATCTCTAAAGAAAAACACAAACATAGACACAGACTCTTACATTAGTACCAATGAGATTTGATCAATGCAGCCATTTAATCATACAGCATTTATTATTGATACTGTTATTACTAATGTAATGAGTCTCTGAGTTGCAATTAGCTGGCTGGAAGGAAAGTGTCACATTTAACTGCGTGTCTCCTACCGTCTTCATCCAGGCAGTGCTCCTTGCTGCTGCTCTCGATGCCAGACGTGTGTGTGCTGGCATGACTGGTGTTGGAAGACGAGTGTGTTCTCAGCGGTCGGTGGGGTGTGTTTGTAGGGATCCGGAAACTGTCTGTGTCAACGCCGGATGTGCGGGAGCTGCCATGGCTCGTGGTGGAGTGTCGTGAAAAGGGGTTGGGTCGTGACGTGCTGCCAGCACTGCTGCCGCTGGCACGTGAACGCTGCTCCAAATTATCCATGTCCGCCTCCAGAGCATCACTGATATACGACTCCCTGTACTGCTTCTTTTCTGAGAACACACAGTTTAATAATGTTAACCATATACACCTTTGCAAAACAAAACGATAATATGCTGCTATAAAAAAAGCTGAGAATGACTTTCCGTTGATATTCATGTGTCACGTGTGTAAAGTAAGTTAAAGGGTTAGTTCACCCAAAAATGAAATTTTTTACATTAATCACTCACCCTCATGTCGTTCCACACCCGTAAGAACTTCGTTCATCTTCGGAACACAAATTAAGATGTTTTTGATAAAATCTGATGGCTCAGTGAGGCCTTGCTTTGAGAGCAAATTAACTTATTAACAAATTAACGCCCAGAAAGTTACTAAAAACATATTTAAAACAGTTCATGACATTCATCACCTTAATGTTATGAAGTGACAAGAATGCTTTTTGTGCGCCAAAAAAACAAAATAAAGAATAACGAATCTTTTGTTTCGAATCAGTGGGTCGGAGCGTGTATCAAACTGCCAAAGTCACGTGAACCACTGAAATTTCGAAACACTTATGATGTAACAAAGCCTCGTTTACTGAAATCACGTGGCTTTGGCAGTTTGATACACGCTTCGAACCACTGATTCAAAACAAAAGATTCGTAAAGCTTCGAAGCTTCATGAAGCAGTGTTTTGAAATCGCCCATCATTAGATATTGTTGAATAAAGTCGTTATTTAGTTTTTTTGGCGCACAAAAACTATTCTTGTCACTTCATAACATTAAGGTTGAACCACTGTAGTCACATGAACTGATTTAAATATGCCTTTAGTGGCTTTCTTGGCGTTTGAAAGACTAAATTATCTTGCCATCACTGGAGGCCTCACTGAGCCATCGGATTTCATCAAAAATATCTTCATTTGTGTTCTGAAGATGAACAAAGGTCTTATGGGTTTGGAACGACATGAGGGTGAGTAATTAATGACAGAAATTTCATTTCTGGGTGAACTAACCCTTTACTTGCAGTGTTATTTTAGTTTTTATATTAGTTTAATTAATTTTGAATTAGCTTTTATTTTTATATTTTTAGTTTTCATGTTAATTTCAATTTAATTTTTAGCAATTTCGTTATGTGCTTTTGTCTTTTTTTTTCTTTTTTTTATATAAATATTGCTATTTAGGTTTAATTAATATTTATTTCAGTTTTAGTTTTTAAATTTTATTTATTTCCAGTTAATAATTTTAGTGCTTTAACAGTGCTTCCAATGCATCAATTCTAATTTACATTTAGTTTAAGTTTTTCAACTAAAATTATATATGTATTTTTTTTTCCAGCTTTATTTAAATTAACAGAAATGTCTTTAATAGTTTTAATTGTGTCAGGAATCAGTTGTATACTGAACAAAAATGGTGTATAATTGCTAGTAAATCTCACATATAATAACAAAAAAAACAGTAAGTAACACACTGAATTAAATGTGAAATTTTGAAGTAGAAAGACAAAGTATTTTCTAGTAAAACTTTTTTATTTTTATTTAGAACTTAGAAAAATCCTTTTTTTTAAATGTATATTCCAATAAAAGATGGTTATTTCATCCTTTTATCACCTTGCTTGATTTAAAGATTGACCTTATCTGTCTGTATATCACATATTTCATGTACATTTTAATTATTAACTTTGGAAATGTTCCTGTTACCGCAATTGTATTGTGCAAATTTGTAAGATACCTTCATTTTCCTCTAGTCGCCGAACCTGTTTTAGCACAGGCTGCAGGTTCATATACAATCTGTGGCTGTTGCTGAGCAGCTGCAGGAGGTGTCGTGAGCGCAGAGGACAGCCTGTGTAGTAGATGAGCTTCCTGGCTGAAGGCAAACCATCAGGAAGAATCTCAAACCTCTTCCCCTGTGGAAAGGAAACAGGTCAAAGGTTGATTCATCTGAAAAATGTAAACAGTGACCCTAATGGCACAGAATTATACACTTCACTTTTAAATCATACCAATAAAGTACTGTAATACTGACCACAAACACCAGTTTTCCCACGTTGGTCCAAGGAAAATCATACAAGAGTTGCCTGACAGTCCCCACATTCTATAAAAAAAAATAAAATTAAAAAATAAAAAAATAAATAAAAATGAACCATCATAACATAGAAATGCTCAATATTTTATTATCTAAAAGAGACTTTTTTTGCAATTTGCTGTATAACCTCACTCAGTAAGTGTTCAAACAGCATACCTGAAAAATCTGAATCCCACGTAAGGTCAGTCCCAGAGTTAAAGAGGCTTCCAACTCTTTCTTATCCTGACAGAAAGAAAATTTTTCATTATGTCCAAAATCAGTCTGCGTGCACACTCACTCACACTGTAAATAGCTCTTCTCTGACCTTGTAAAGGCGGTAATAATGAACAGTCACGTCATCCAAGAGTGCTGCTTCCTTTATGTACTTCAGCTGGGCCTCTGATGCCGTAAGAGCAAACTGCTCTTTGTGCATGTTTGGAATATGACGAAGAATATAGTCACATCCTCTCTTAGCAATTACCTAGAAAAGATAGAACCAAAATAATAAAGCGCACATTTTCGCATGACTTTCTGGTATATGCTTGATAACTCCATTCAGATTTTTGAATATAATTTTTTAGAGATTACACTCAATAGGACATTTAAAGCAAAATATTTTTGATCTGATAATGATATATTAAACTTTATATTAAACTAAAAAAGTATATTAACTATACAATTCCCATTAGTTTTCCATGACTTTTTAAGATTTTAATTTCCATAATATTAAAAATACAATTATTTAAAAAAAATAGTTACTTGCCAGTTGTTCAGTAACTTCATTAGGAACATTTTTATTTATTTATTTATTTTGTAAATCAAACTGAATTATAGTCTGACTCTGACATAAATCCCATAATAATAAAGACATTTAAATAGTCCACTAAACATGCTATGACTTTCTAACAATCAAGAAACCTAGATGCCTAATAAAAAATAAATTGTTACAGATGCAGTTAACAAAGAAAGTTAGCCTTCTTCTATGTGGTATATATACACATTAATAATATAGCATCCTGTATGTGTATATATATATATATATATATATATATATATATATATATATATATATATATATATATATATATTTTTTTTTTTTTTTTTTTTTTTTTTTCAAAATGTATTTCAGGGGCAAGAAAATGCATTTCCAATCTTATCTTATCCACTGTTACTTATAACTGATTTTGCAGGTAGTTTGTTTCAGACAAAAAAAAAAATGTTCACACAATGTGGAATTACTTGCTATGTATGTTGGGAGAACAGCAATATTTTCTTTAATTAATTTCTCATCCCTTTTGTTCCGTTCTCTGCTTGTTAATGTCATTGTACAGCAAGAATGTTGTGACAGTTGGTCGGTGTTGTATTTGTCCCGCCCCTCCTCCACTCTGATTGGACGGCTGGCTAAAAAGTGACAGTGATGAGTGCAGCGTTTTACTCAAAGTTGAACATTCTTCAACTCGAGGTGACTGGTAAAAAACGCCAAACTCTCAGCACTTGAGCGTGAAAAAGACGCTCAGTGCCTCGTTACGCTCCTGCCGTTTAAAAAACGCGGCATTCCCATTGAAAACAATTGAAAAAGTACGCTAGCAGCTGGAAAAAAAACGCTTTCATGGACACACGGCCTTAGAGTTGCCTACATTTAGGCTAAATTCAAATGTAGATGGAAGACTACTAGAAATCAAAACTAGATTTATAATAATTTAAATGACAATATTGCAATGACATTATTTACATTTGACAGTATTTAAATAATGGCAATAAATGTAAATGACATTATTTACATTTTTTAAATATATTGCAATAGTCATTTTTTGGAGCATTGTTCTTTGCTGATTATTTATTAAAATTAACAGAACAGAGCTCAGTTTAGCTCTGAAGAACAGAGCTCAGTTTAACTGCTCAGGACAAACAAGGGACTCATGAAGAACCATCACAAAACAAACAAACAGTTGTAGATCATCCAGGTAACCACACACAGTATTGAGAATCAATGGTTCACATACTTATGAATGGGGTTATTTTAATAAATTCAGCTATTGTTTTGTCTCGTGAACTAAACGCAAACATCTTTTATGTAAAATATTTTACTCAGGACAGTACTAAATAAAAAATAACATGCATTTTGTATGATCTCACTTATTTTATTAAAATTATTCACATTTTCACAGATTCTGCAAGTGTTTCACATACTTTTTCATGCCACTGTAATATATATATAATTTTTTTTTCTTTTTTTTGCCATTTGTTTTTTACATTTTTAAATATATTTTTTTAAAAAATTGCCGTATGGGATGTAAACAGATACCACTGCTGATTTTTTTACTCAGACAACTAAAACAGGGGAAAAATAAGACAGATATAATCGTGGTTGTCAGCCTTGGCTACAGTGATGTCCCTGAACTTTTCTAAAAACACAAAAATCCTCATCACAGTGCTGTCAGCAGTCTCTGTAATCTGCCAGTTCTACAGCACAGTCTGTCTCTGACTGCACCATCCTGCAGTGAAGGAGCGTCTCACACCATGTGTATCCAGATGATAGCACAGCTCAGCAAAGCCTGAAGCTAATGCACTCAAGATTCTTTCTAAAAGCTTTTGACTATTTTTAACCTCAATTCTCTACATACACTGATGAATAAAATGTCTTTTTTTTTTTCAAAAAGCTCTGTTCAATGTTGCTGAAATATTCAAGAACAACACAGTGCAGCTCATAAACCACACACAGGGCAGTCGGAGAATACACACATTTAACAAGCTTGATCAGCATAACGATTCATCAGGAAGCAGTTTAATGGGGTGCAGACTTACCCAGGAGGGAAAATAAGCTTCCGGTTGGAAATAGGCACCAAAGTGTTTGTTCCGTTTGAAGTTTCCCAGGTCAGCCTGCAACGCAAATGCAGCCAGAAGGAAATAAGCCTCTTCTCTCTGGATGCACTGAGACTGCAGTAACTGCTTCCGCAAATGCCAATAGTAATAATACCGAGCCATGCGATCACTAAAACAGACAGACACATATAAAACATTATTATGGTTTATCATTTTTTATAAACGTATAATTTTTCTGTAGACATTTTGTATGTATACACTAAAGTTTCAAAAGTTCAAAAGTTTGGGGTCAGTACGATTTTTGTTTTTGAAAGAGGTCTCTTATGCTCACCAAGGCTGAATTTGTTTTGTTTTTTTCAAAAACACAGTAAAAACAGCAATATTGTGAAAAATTATTACAATTTAAAATAATTGTAATTTGTTTTGAATTGTAATACATTACAAAATGCAATTTATTCCTGTAATGTCAAAGCTGAATTTTCAGCAACATTACTCCAGTCTTCAGTGTCACATGATCCTTCAGAAATCATTCTAATATGATGATTTGGTGCTCAAGAAAAATTTCTTATTATTATCAATGTTGAAAACAGTTGTGCTGCTTAATATTTTTGTGGAAACTATAATATTTGTTTTCCAGAATTCTTTGATGATTAGAAAGTTCAAAAGAATTTATTTGAAATAGAATTTTTGTAACAATGTCTTTACTGTCACTTTTGATCAACTCAATGCATCCTTGGTGAGTAAGAGAATTAAAAAAAATCTTACTGACCCCAAACATTTGACCAGTAGTGTAGATATGTAGATGTCTCACCTGATAAGTCTGCCATTTTCAACATAATACTGTGCCCTGAAGTGAACAATCATCGGAGGTCCAAACTGGTCAATTCCCTGCAGTTGGTGAGAATTCTGTCAAAGTGTGCAACATTAACTTTTTTTCCCCAAGAAAATCAAACTGTGTGTGCATGATACCTTGCTGGCTTCCCGTTTCCACTCTTTTGGACAATATTTCGACAGTTTCTGTCCCAGTTCCATGTATATGTGTTCATTGTCTAGGAGAAAATGCACACTTAAAATACACTGAAATGCACATGCATTTAGGTCTTTAATGTTTGTGTATGTATGTAATGAATAATGTGGAAAAATTACAAACAGCATCCGATAATTACAGCAAAATAAACCCCGACAGGGTGATTAAGACCCCTACACAAAGCAGACCATATATTATCCCTATAATTTCATAATTAAATGATTAAAAGGAATAAATGGACAAAAAAATATATATATATTATTCGATTTTATCATGAGAATAAAGACACCACAGATGTATAAGGGTAGGTTTAGGGCAGGGGTCGGCAACCCAAAATGTTCAAAGAGCCAAAAAACAAATCTGTCTGGAGCCGCAAAAAAATTAAAAGCCTTATATAGGCTAACCCTTATATGAAGGCAACACAGGCTGTAAGTGTATATTAGCTATATTAGCCTACTATCAAAATGACTAAGTAGGCTACAAATACATAATGAGGTATTCCCGAGGTATATATTTAAAAACTGCTGAAAGCTACAGAAAAAAGCAAATGGATCGGTGCAATTCACAGAAACAGCTGGACTCCATGCAGAGAAACATGGATTTGCATTTATCATTTTGTGTCAAATTGTTGGATTTTGAGGTAAAATCATTCCATATATATTGTATTGTTATATATTATGTTGACAAATCATCAATTAAATTTTTTCCATCTTATATTCTGCATAATTGTGTGTTTTAAAATAAACACTGACAAAAACTATACTATAAAACTATATATATTTTAGGGCTGGACAATATGACGATATAACATTGATATAAGTGATTACGCGGATTTAAACCTACCTATATTGTAGTTATATAAAATATTCACAGGCAGATTTGCTTTATGTATTTCCCCGGCGTCGAAATCAGGCACATATAAATGTCAGGAAACACGACTCCTGGCTGTATGTCAATATCCATGGATTAGGTTTATTTGACAAGTTGTAAGAAACACTTTCGAGTCCAACCTTTAGTGTAATCGTTTGTTTTACTCGTGTTTTCTCAGTTTCCCCTATTAACCATTCACGCAGCAGGTTCTTTTGCCACTCAGTCCAGCTGAGGGAGCGCGCTTCCGGCGGGAAAGTGACGTCGATGCATACCCTCGCGCCGCGCTGAAACGTGTGTCGCAGGCTATGACGCAAATCTTCGTTGACAGAAATGTTGAAATGTAATATTATACACATTTTTACAGCATTGGAAAACGTTAAGAATGTGTCATGTTTGTCCTCCTACAGAAACCATATGAAAACAAAAAATATTTTTCCATTTTCATACATTTTTGAAAAAGCTCCAGGGAGCCACTAGAGGAGCGCTAAAGAGCCGTACGCGGCTCTAGAGCCGCGGGTTGCCGACCTCCGGTTTAGGGTAATGGTTCGGGTTAGACACTTTGTTGTGATTGGCAGGGTTAGGGTAAGGAGCTAGAGATTGTATTGTTTCAATGAATGTCCACACAAAGATAGATGTACGTGTGTGTGTGTGTGTGCGCGTGTGTGTGTGTGTCTTACTCTGAATAACACTGAGGCCAAACAGGTGACAGTCCTTCAACCTGAGCAGATCACAGACCTGCACCAACAACTCCTGACACACCGTCTTAACCTGAGAGAGAAGAACAGAGAAAGAAAGAGAGACCATCTGTATTACAGAGAGTGAGAAATGATATAGTGTGCATGTTTCACTTTTAAATGGATTTTTTTTATATATTACATTGGTGTCTGTAATGTTACTCTAAAAAGCTGCTTCTCAAACTCTACTGAACCATGAAATTACTCAACAAAAATAGAGCTGTATTTTTTACAATATTTAATTGTGATCATCCTTTAAACCTACAGTAATCCGCAACATCCGAGCGGGAACCAAAATGACGTGTAGAGCCTGTTGTCTATCAAAAACAATCTTTGTATATGATGCAAAAAGATAAAGATAATTGTAATTGCCACATTATTTATGAAATCATAGGGGAAGCTGTGCTTTCAGTGCAGTCTTAAAGCAATCACCACTGGTGTGTCATTGAGTGCATGAAGTTGTACTCACACTGACTATTACGTTGAGCGTTTCATCATTCGGGAGGAACACACACACACACCGGCGGTCCTGCATTGTCTTGTTATTGTGGAAAGTCAGTTTGTTCATGTTTGAGAGGCTGCAGCTTGTAGATTTGTGCCCCTCAGTGGAGCTCCACCCCTGAGCACCTCCCAGTCACAATGGGATCAGATAACTCAGACACACACACATAAGAACACACACACGATCGGACCCTGTGACCAGAGAAACCGAACCTCACAACTGTTTGAAACCAACAGTTTCTCCTGTATCAACACACAATCACACCACACAAACACACAGCAGCTCCACCGCCCGACTCTGAAAAAGATAGAAAGACAAAAATAAAAGATTTCAACAGGAATACAACTAGAAAACATACCTCATGCACACATACTGGCAGGAAGCTTCACAATCACAATATTGCAAGAACTTTGATTCAACTTTAATGAACTTTGATTCAACAACTCTCTCAGTGATTTTAGATATATTTGGGATATAATACCTGCCTGCACAGACATGAAACACTAACAGACTGATATCTCACTCTCTCTGCCTCTATCAGTATCTGTGATATGAACACAGGCCTACAGAAACTGCTGAACTAACAAAGAGAGGGATTGAGTGAAATATTACCATGATTTAAGTCTTTGACCTCTTATCATGGATATACGAATTCCATCTCAAATTACTACAAATATGCTAATATCAAATTTAAAAGAATATTACACGTTGTTTTCAACCTAACATATTTCCTCAGAGAATATAAACTAACATTTGCAGAAATATACTTAATATGCTCAAGTTGAAGTTGTATGTTTGAATGTATGCTTAAAATATCAAGAATGGATTGCCTTAAACCTTACTCTATCTATAATAGGCCAAAAATAGAAATAAAAAATAATCAACTTAAAGGGGTCCTTGATTATGATTTCACTTTTTTAAACTTTAGTTAGTACGTAATGTTGCTGTTTGAGCATAAACAACATCTGCAAAGTTACGACGCTCAAAGTTCAATGCAAAAGGAGATATTTTCTTTTAAAGAATTCTCTGTTTAAGGACTACAACAAACGGCTGGTAGGGACTACAACGAGTTTCTTCCCGGGTTGGTGACATCACGAACCCCAAAATTTACATAAACCCTGCCCCCGGGAACACGCAACAAATGAGGGTCAATTCAATGCTGGATTTGCACAAAAGATTAACATGACGGCACACGCTAGTCGATGAGTTGAATCAACTCCACAGCAACTACATAAATTCATTCAGAAACATCCAGATGAATCCTAAAAGTTGTAACTTCTTCCTCAGTCTCTCCATCAGTGTCTGACTCCGGTTTGAACAATTTAAGGCTGAACACCGTTACTGACAATCATCATTTTGGCGGCGTGAGATTCTCCAGCTTTGTTGTTGATGAGCAACCAAAGCGCAAGCTATTAAAGCTCCACCCTCTTTTGGAAAGCGGGTCAGGAGCAGCAGCTCAAATTGCATTTAAAAGGGACACACACAAAAATAGTGTGTTTTTGTTCACACCCAAATACAGTTGCAAGAAAAAGTATGTGAACCACTTGCAGAATCTGTGAAAATGTAAATCATTTTAATAAAATAAGAGAGATCATACAAAATGCATGTTATTTTTTATTTAGTACTGTCCTGAGTAAAATATTTTACATAAAAGATGTTTACATTTAGTTCACAATACAAAACAATAGCTGAATTTATTAAAATAACCCCATTCATAAGTTTGTGAACCATTGAATCTCAATACTGTGTGTGGTTACCTGGATGATCCACAACTGTTTTTATGTTTTGTGATGGTTCTTCATGAGTCTCTTGTTTGTCCTGAGCAGTTAAACTGAGCTCTGTTCTTCAGAAAATTCCTCCAGGTCCTGCAGATTCTTCAGTTTTCAAGCATTTTTGCATATTTGAACCCTTTACAGCAGTGACTGAATGATTTTGAGATCCATCTTTTCACGCTGAGGACAATTTAGGGACTCAAACACAACTGTTAAAAAAGGTTCAAACATTCACTGATGCTTCAGAAGGAAACACGATGCATTAAGAGCCGGGGGATGAAAACTTTTGAACAGGATGAAGATGTCACAATTTTTCTTATTTTGTTTAAATATCATTGTTTTTCATTTAGTACTGCCCTTCGGAAGCAACAGAAGATACTTGCATGTTTCCCGGAAAAAAAATAAGTACAATTTACCTTGATATTTGAATTAAAAAGTTTTCACCCCCCGGCTCTTAATGCATCGTGTTTCCTTCTGGAGCATCAGTGAATGTTTGAACCTTTTTAAATAGTCGAGTCCCTCAAACGTCCTCATTGTGAAAAGACGGATCTCAAAATCATTCAGTCACTGCTGGAAAGGGTTCAAATATGCAAAAATGCTTGAAAACTGAAGAATCTGCAGGACCTGGAGGAATTTTCTGGGGACTCATGAACAACCATCACAAAACAAAAAAACAGTCGTGGATCATCAGGTAACCACACCAGTGATGCGCGGGTTGATCCAAAATGAGCGGGTGCCTGCGGTCACCCGCGGTTACGAGTCATCCAAAAATATTTTTAATGATATTCGGGTCGTGGGTCGGGTCGTTTGAAATAAAGATGCCAATTAAACCTTTGTAATTTTCAGTTTTACTTACTAAAGGTTTCAGTTTTACTTTCATGGGTATTTGTGAACATTTATTTATGGATATTGTAGCCTCAGTCTCTGGCTTAGCCTACCTGTTTTTGTTCGTCTAAAATGCGTTAATAAATACTTTATTAACATATTCTATCCCTGCATTTTGTGCTTGTGAGAGCTTCAATTGGGCATTCACGTGGCGAAATAGCCTAAGCCTACTAATACAAGTGGGAAATCCTTATTTACCTTTTGAATGTTGAGCGTTATTAACTTTTGAATAAATGCTGACGCGGGACAAAATGCCCGATTTCCCAACACGTTGAACTGAGCAATGCCATTGTACCATTTTAATAGGCTACTTTTAAACGCATATAGCTCAGTAATGTCAGTTTTATGTATTTTCTGAGAAGGGGCAGGATTTTTGTTGGGAAAGTCGGGGGAGAGACACACACTTTGATTAGACTGGATAAACACATGCAGCATCTTAATTGTTAAGAAAACGAAACAAAATAAATGAATAAATCAAGCCTTATTACATAACACTAGGCTATATCATACAACATTCAGAAAAAGAACAGTTTGCGCTCCTAAGGGCTTTCACACTTTTCCAAAAGTGGGCTTTCTCTCAGTTGACCTGCTGATTAATTCTTCAAGCAGGGTCGACACATAAACATCGCATTCATCAATAATATGCATCTAGACAGCTGAAATGGAAAATGATGGGCCGCCTCAAGAACTGCCTGCTCTCGCCGCTGCACCTCTGAGCGCACCACGTCAGGTCCTGAAACATTTCTCTCCTTCACAGGCTGGATTAATGGATATTATTGGCCAGGAAGGCTGATGGGGGGCGTATGGGAGGGGGGCGGCCACACCCCCCCCCGCACCCCTAGTTCTTACGTCTATGGCCCAATGACGCTACAATGAGCATTTACTACTTTTAAAAAAAATGCGGGTCAGGAAGCGGGTCGGGTACAATATTTTCCTTTTTTTTTTGCGGTCCGAGTTGCGGGCGGGTTAGTTGAAAACGTCGGTCGGGTGCGGGTTGTTTATACATTGACCCGCGCATCACTGAACCACACACAGTATTAAGAATCAATGGTTCACATACTTATGAATGGGGCCATTTTAATAAATTCAGCTATTTTTTTGTCTTATGGATTATATGTAAACATCTTTTATGTAAAATATCTTACTCAGGACAGTATACTAAATAAAAAATAACATGCATTTTGTATGATCTCTCTTATTTTATTAAAATTATTCACATTTTCACAGATTCTGCAAGTGGTTCATATACTTTTTCTTGCCATTGTAGGTCACAAGCTATAATAAATGATCTGTGGGGTATTTTGAGCTGAAACTTCACAGACATGTTCTGAGGACACCATAGACTTATATTACATCTTGTAAAAGAGGCATTATAGGTCCCCTTTAATAGAAGTCAGTTTGGCCTGGTTTCAGTTTTATAGCTAAATAAATTAACCTCATTACTTCAAACATGGATTTAAATAATTTTCTTCAACAACATTGTTTTTTCCTCATGTATGCTACCATACTGCTCCCCTAAGTGATATTCTTTGTAGTTTGTAGAACTGCATACACTGCTATGACATTTTATCAGCCCTCTTCGCTGGTCTTTATTGAAGCTTTTTCTATTGTAATAATAAAATACATCATTTAAGCAAGTACATTTTGAAAAAAAACATCAGGCAAAATGCAAAATGGAGTAGTGAGAAGACTTTGCATGAGAGAGAGACAGAGAGAAAAGGAAAATGTGCAGCAGTCAGGAGAATTCCACCCAACATCTGCTTCTCATTCCAACAATAGAGGCCTTTGATTCTCTCTCTCTCTCTCACACACACACACACACACACACACACACTCCGCTGCACTTACTACAGATGTGTAATGTTCAGATGCATACATCAGATGACGTGGATTTTGGCGTTTCATATTATGGTTAGGAGTTCATAAGGGATTGACTTTTACAGGTTTCTAGAAACATTGCCTACACTAATAGTTAAAGCCAAGCAGGCAAACAGCCCAAAGGGGCTCAATAATGGCCCTAAAATCATATAATATATGACGTGACTGATTAAAGTAACATTTTGAGGCCATTTTAATCTGGCACTGCTGAGCAGGATGAAAACAGAATGGAAGAGAGGATTGCATGATTCCACATTTGTCAGGATGTGTGACGTTACGCCTGACGTCATGTGTGGCATTTCTTTGCTGAAAGGATGGAGAAACTTCCTGGATTATTTTTGAGACAAATAAAACCCACTTATGTATAAAAGGTTCCAGTCACGGACTGTTATAATTTGCTACAGTATTAAGGTCTATGTTCCGCCTGTCTTCGGTGTCATCCTGCTGTAACAGCTCGTTTTGCCTTAAGGGATCAAATCTTACCTTATCTTAAAAGACGACTGCTGAAGTGCTGGGGTTTAGCTTTTACAAACATTCTTACATCATCCGCTGCGCTTTTAGCTCTCAGAAAGGAAACATCTAGAACCAGTGTAGACAGAAAACCCTTCTAGCAATGTGGAGGAAAATTTACTAAGAAAGAACTAGCAAAAAACAAAGCAAGCATGAAAGAATGAGAGGTAAGGAAATGCCACTGATAGGTGGAATCCGCATGTCCAGACCTGCTCAGACACTGTTGGTCCACAGTTACTCTAATCTCCGACACATTCCCCTTTTCACATGCACTGAACTGTTTCTTCATGCCGCAGTAGAAGACACAACCAAAGAGAAGTAGTTTGGTATCAGATTATCTGAACTCATCTGAACACCTGCTATTAAATCCACTGTATAAAAATCATTAAAGAAAGCAGATATGTTCTACTTTAACGTAACACAACAGATACAGAAAGCCTCTGGCAAGGGAGGGTTTAAAAATCACAGTCCACTTGTTTTCTGCCAGCTATGATACAGCTTAACTGTTATTACTAATAGGTCCTACTAATTATATTGGTGGGAATTTTTTTTTAGAAGAAAACATCAGGCAATGTTTTTTGAAATACTCCAGCTGTAATCCTCTTCTAAATGAAATCTAGGGCAAATAAAAATGAAAGTGATATGAACCAGATATAGAATATTTTTTTAATTTTACTGTGTTTTGTAACTAACTGTACAAAGATGTTATGTGATGTGATGCATTTATAATATATAATATATAACCAGTAGTAAAATGTAACTGTATGATCTTTGTAGATCAACTGTGGATGGAGTAACACACAGATGACTTTCAATATGACCCAATTTCAGGTTAAACCATTTTAAACCACAACTGTCAGAATAATTACTGAAAGAGGTTTTATTTTATTTTATTTTTTTTTTTTGTCTGAGCATTAAGATGCTTTTTAATCAAAACTTTAAAAGACAAAATAAAAGACATGTTTAGTCCCCATAAACATCTCAATCTATACCTGTCCTGTATATTCAAAAGGGCTTTTAAGAAATTAATACTACTTTTATTCAGCAAGGATGTATTAAATTGATCAAAAGTGACAGTCATAATGTTACAAAATATTTCTATTTTACATAAATGTTGTTGTTTTGTACTTTCTATTCATCAAATAATAATCCTAACAAAATGCATCTCAGTTTCCACAAAAATATTAAGCAGCACAACTATTTTCAACATTGATAATAGTAAGTAATATTTCTTGAGCACTAAATCAGCATATTAGAATGATTTCTGATGGATCATGGGAAAGTCAAGACTGGAGTAATTCATATTTGCCATCTCAATAATAAATTACCTATTAAAAGATTGAAATAGAATATCATATACACATGACTATAAAATGCTTTATGGTTTCAGGTGGTTTTTAAGCCATCCATTCCACACACATGCAGCGCTGTGTGGTAAAGAGATTCTGAGTATATGGTTCATCAGATTGCTTTGACTTAAAAAAAATAAAGGATGTTTAATGATGTATCCAGACAAACACAAAGGCTTCTAGCTAAATCTGATTAGGCACCAAAAAACAGTACCTTTAAGCAAGACACTGAACCCAAAGTATTGTATTTATTTTACCATTAAACATGTACATTATTTATACAGCCTCTTTCTTCACTGTTATTTTGTAAACACTTTTCAACAAATAGAAATTCCATTCAATCTCATTAATAATAAGTTAGATGACTTTACACCGAGACTAATGCTGACCTCCATCCATTCAACAGGGATGTTAAACAACAAACTCTGACATACTAACACACAAGGATGACTTTAACACAGCTGTCGGAGAAGTAGGCAACACAAAGAACTACACGCACACCACATTAAAAGGACTAGGACGCTGCACACGCAATAACAACAAACCTACAAACAATAGCCATGTCAGCTTAACCTATCCAAGCGAGCCGAGAAACTAATCCATCTTAACCACTATACTGCAACTGAGACAGCCAATCAAAGTGCAAGCTTTCTTTAAAATGTAAAGAGATATTAAAAATAAATAAATAAAACATGTCAGGTCACTGAGGTCACGTGGGAGATACAGTTTCTTCAATCACATAGCATGTTCATGAAGAGCGAGATCATAAAGTCATGCTCGCGCAGGTGCACAGGGAAGATCTATGTTGACAACCTCTTTTACAAAAAAATATTAACTTAAGGAAAAAAATGGTCACACTGATGAGACGTCAAAAGCACAAGCAATAGCTGGATTTTAATGTCTTTCTCAAGAGCAGGTGGCCTATCCAGATTCAACCTGGCTGCACCCCTTAATGTTCAGGGCCGTAACCGCCATAGACATTGAGGTGGACAAGTCCCCCCGATAATTAGAAATGGCAAATTGTTCACAGAAGATGAACACGATTTTCCACACAAGACTTTAGTTTTAATGGTGAAAAGTGCATGGCAAGATACAAGTAGCTAAACATTTAATATTTGATAACTGTTTTATGATAGAAATGTTCAACTGTGATCGATAGTAATATCCAGTGATGCAAACTACTTTTTAAAAAATCAAATTTAGCCATTTTGAATTTAAATTAATAATATGCTATCATTTATTAGGGCTGCCCCCTAATAGTTGGCTAAAAGTCAGTCGATGAGGCTTGGTCGACTAAATTTTAACCAGTCAGTTTAGAAGTAAACAAAACAAAAAAAACGTTTAACAACAGTAGCAGAAACACAGCAAGCAACAAAATAGATGCGGAAAACACTGCAGAAAACGAAAATGCGGCAAATACAATTATTTTCATCTTTCATACAGATGACTCGACCGTTTAACTAAACCAGACCATTAAACTAAACAGTTTATTATTTCAAAATAAACAATGATTATAATTTGAAAAATTATTTAGAGAAATTATGTACATTGTTTGTTTTTAGTAGTTTATTACTTTGAGCACAATATAAAAATAGTCCACACTTTTCTTAAGAGGTAAACCCTGCACCCCCAGTATGTTTTCTCAGTCCCAAGGCTACTATGTGCCATACACAAGTCTAAATGTAAAAATTAAAAAAGGGGGGAAAAAAGCATGATATAACATCTTATCTTACCTTGACCTTTTTATATTCATATACAGTTTTTGGTTTGTTTTTCTTTTTTAAATATTGTTAAAAAAATCTTTGTTTCGAAGTTACAAAATGTGGCACAAAAGCATCAAATGTATACTGCTTTTCATTCAAATACTTGGTATAGTTTGGTCTATAAATGATACAAACGTGCTTGTATTCTTCTAGTTGGGCCCTTTTAACAATATATGACAAGTCTATCTGTCATGTACTATGATTTTACAGATCACATTTTCAAGTAAAGCAGTTATTTTTCATGCTATGAAAATAGAGCATTTCTAATATGTCAGCAAATTTAAATGTGCCGTAGAACGTCTTTTCAAAAGATGTAATATAAGTCTAAGGTGTCCCCTGAACGTGTCTGTGAAGTTTCAGCTCAAAATACCCCATAGATTTTTTTTTATTAATTTTTTTAACTGCCTATTTTGGGGAATCATTAACTATGCACCGATTCAGGCTGCGGCCCCTTTAAATCTCTCGCTCCCTGCCCCCCCTGAGCTCTCAACTATAAGTGCAGTTATACAGTGTATAAACAAAGTTCACACAGCTAATATAACCCTCAAATGGATCTTTACAAGATGTTCGTCATTCATGCTGCATGCATGGATTCCTGTGAGTAAAGTATTTATTTGGATGTTTACATTTAATTTTGAATGAGTTTGAGGCTATATGCTCTGTGGCTAACGGCTAACGCTACACTGTTGGAGAGATTTATAAAGATTGAAGTTGTGTTTATGAATTATACAGACTGCAAGTGTTTAGAAATGAAAATAGCGACGGCTCTTGTCTCCGTGAATACAGTAATAAATGATGGTAACTTTAACCACATTTAACAGTACATTAGCAACATGCTAACGAAACATTTAGATAGACAATTTACAAATATCACTAAAAATATCATGATATCATGGATCATGTCAGTTATTATTGCTCCATCTGCCATTTTTCGCTATTGTCCTTGCTTGCTTACCTAGTCTGATGATTCAGCTGTGCACATCCAGACGTTAATACTGGCTTGTCTGATGCCTTGAACATGGGCTGGCATATGCAAATATTGGGGTCATACATATTAATGATCCCGACTGTTACGTAACAGTCGGTGTTATGTTGAGATTCGCCTGTTCTTAAGATGTCTTTTAAACAAATGAGATTTATATGAGAAGGAGGAAACAATGGAATTTGAAACTCAACGTATGTCTTTTCCATGTACTGAACTCTTGTTATTCAACTATGCCAAGGTAAATTCAATTTTTGATCCTAGGGCACCTTTAAAAGCGCTTGTTAATTGATGGTCATATTCCTTATATTTACTGTAAAGCCAAGCTTCTAAGGTTTAAAACTCAGAAAAACATCATGCAATGTTTGCTGGTGTCACTGCTTTATACACACACTGGAATGCTTAATTTATATCTTAAATACTCATTATTTTGGTTTAGATTGCTTTTGGAGCGATATCATGTGATTGACAGATTGTCCCGCCCTCGCGGCAGTAATCACCTTCATCAGAGAAGAGAAGAGATGTCACTGCAACTGAGGAGGGGTCAAGGCTTGAAATTGCGACATATGCTCCTGAAATTGAGTCTGTGCGACCTCAAAATATTTGGAAGCATTAGTGCAAATGCAAATAATTGGTGCAACCTGTTTTCTAGAGGTGAACTGGTTGACGGCTATAAATTGGAAATGGACGGTTTTTGCTCAAAACACACGATCGGTAATTGGTTTTTAGTTTTATATGCCCAATGTCTGTTCCGGACTTGCACACAAACTGCATAGCAATAATTTCCCAAAATGTAATTTGTGAGAAAATATTACTTATAAGTCTCTAAACAGGACATTAACAGGCCAGGGAAGAAGGTGCTGAAGACTGATGCAAAGGGGAGAACAGAGACGAGCCAGCAGAGAAAATACTATACCAGGCACTGCTCACGATGCACGAAATATAAGATGAAAAATATAAAAATTGAATTGGTGGGGGTTTATATGAGAAAAATAAATATTGAATTGGTGAGGGTTTATATGAATGTAGCCTATCTCTGAAGGGAACAAATTGTCTTCAGAAAAGTTTCGATGGCATTTTCTTTTCCTCTTATCTCCGTATAAAGTAGTATATATAGGTAAAGGTATTTATATGATTTTATATGAACCAATAAACGCTATATTTCTGCTGTTCCATTTTCGTTCAGTCCGTCTGCTATTTTTGTTTTATGCAGGTGTGTCTTATGTAGCATAATTTCATAAATCTAATGTCAGACTATTCTAAATCCTATAATTAAATATAATTTAAATAAAAAACAACTGCTCATGCTACATATGTGTAGCATCTTTGTTAGGATCATAATTAAAATGCAGTAGTACCGCTTTCAAATGGCTACAGATATTTTTTGTTTAAGACCTGTTATAGAGCAAATAAACAACAAATAAATTTGCTTTAACAAAGAAATAAAGAAAAAAAAAAACAGCAACCAGTATCGAAATTGGCCCATTTGCTTGTCAGTCAGCCATGAAAGATCATGGTCAGTGCACTCTTTCCATTCCTCTAAAATAATGTGGTGTTGTTTTAAATAAAATTAATCTGTATATTATATTATATTATATTATATTATATTATATTATATTATATTATATAAAAAGTAGTTCTGGTACGTGCTCCTAAATTTTTGTTGGTGCTCCTCACTTTTTGAACTTCGAAGCACCAGGGCTATCAAGTAAAATTTAATTTCGAGCACTGGGAGGGGTTGTTTTGTTCAAAATTACAATTTGTTAGATTTGTTAATGGTCATTTATTACAAATATTCCATACAAAATAGGAATTGACCATTTTGATTTCATGGTAACAAAGTATTTTTAGGGACATTTCCAAGTCAGCGTAATCAGATGAGCCATTTTCTCCAGAATCACTTAATCACACAGCATTTTGCACAAACAGACAAGTTACACCAGAGATGGCAGAGGAATCTTAACTCTCTTGGGAGAAATCTTTTTTTGAACATCTATTCTAGCTGCCTTCAGGCAAATAAGACTTCACGAACACACCCACAAACACTCGCACACATATACACGCACAAATGAAGGGCAGCTCAGCAAAGAAAACATCCTGAGGTTAAAAAAAAAAAAAGAAAAGAAAGAAAGAAAACAAAGGAGAGCAGAAAATGCTTCCTGTCACCAAACCAACACAAACAAACACACAAAGCAAATTTAACATTATGCCGGACAAAACTGCCCTCATTATTCTTCAGGGCACGACATGAAAACACACACAGGATGTGACTACAGATCGACTCAGACAAACCTGCATCCAAGTAAACACATTGACGAATCTTAAATGACGTTGTTGATTTGACACGTTTGGCTGGCAGGAAGGAATCCTACTCTGGATAAAATCACAAAGACTTTGAGATTCAAATGACAAAATTATATGAACATAACTTGATTGAACTACGAGTGATCTAGATTTGAGGTAAAGAAGCAAAACTAAATTCTACATCAAATATACAATTGATCAAGGACTCAAAATTTAAATTTAAATCGCTCAACAAGTTATTGTCAAGGGGCCAATGGAAACGGTCCCCCTGGTGGTAAACAGAATGATGGCATAAACCATTTCCGAGGCCTACACTTCAACCCTACAAACCCATCAATGTGTTAAACACATTACAGATTTTGAGTGCTTATAGAAAATCACTGTGACACAAGAGAGGATAAACTTGAGACCCTTAAACACCGGTTGGTGTAGAGTTGCACTGGGCTAATATTAAACCCGCCCTGACCGCAAAGAGGAAATTGTGAACATTCCTGAATCCGAGAGAGAGGGAGGGAAAATAAGAATGAACTTTTCCGATTCATGTCGTGACGCAATTAACCTGCATGTTCTGTTGAGACTGAGATCTCTTCCTGACTGTTCGGGGTCCCTATGTTATACATGTAAAAATGTAACAATTAAGTGATTAAAGTGATTGTTTCACAACATAGTAGTAACCCTTCTATTTATTTTTAACACACTGTTGGAAAATACAATAAATAAAATATATCAAAATAAAAAAAAGACCCCTACTAATGTACACCAATCACAAAAACTTCATGTTTAATATTTGAAATCCCAAATTTACATAATTGTCATGGCAGGCTTCTTAAACATTAAATGTTCTCACAAAATTCAGTATCAATAGCCAATATGTCAATATTAAGAATGTTTATAATGCTGCAAAATGCAGTCTAGGTGGGCAGCACATCAGGTTTTGAGACACAGCCAATGGTTCTCATTACAGCAGACCTTAACTTGGACAAACTCCACATTACCGCATTGAGCTGACTGGGTGCTATAAACCAACCCAAGTACCAACACATTACTCCAAAAATAGCCAGTGGATGCCATATTATGGTCTAAAAGTAGATGCATGACCGAAAACGTGAATTTGAGCATTAGAAATCCCTTACCATCCCTCAAAATACATCAGTATAAACTAACGTACCATAGTGAAACAATGTAAGAAGCTTTCAGAATCGTGTCACTTTGTTGTGAAACATCTCAGAAAGTGGTGGCTAATGCCAAGTTACCACAGTTTTACTATAGTAAAATTAACTGTAGTAACTGGCTTCTTGGTGGAAACTCTCGTCACCATGGTAAATTAACAAGGCAGAGTGCAAACACACCGCTGTGTTTTGGTCGAGCTCCATCGAGTCTGGTGTGTGCGCGCGCGTGTGCATGTGTGCGTGATTCTGCGGGCCAGCGCTGCCACGTAGAATAAGTTATTTGGGAAATGCAAGGAGACTAACCCCTCTGTAAATCCTGACCGCCATTCAGATGAAACAATAAAGTTAAAACAACAAAACTCACCTTTTTGGTGGCGATAATTCCGCGTATTCCCAAAGTATTCCCAAACACACCTTCTTCCATGTAACTCTTGCTTTGATTCCTCTACTGCGCTCGTCAGTCTAGCACATAATCCCGAACTGCGGACTCAACCCCATCGGGCTCCCCAACACTCACAAATCACTATACATGTGGAGGGAATTTCCCAACCGTGTGTAGGAGGGGTGACGAACACAAAAGGAATCGGCCGGAAACGCGTCCGTTACGCGGCGTCTCTTTCCCTCAGTTTTTAAAAGCAACGCAGCGGCTGTGCAATCTTTGTGCGGTCGAGGTGTTTACATTTAACCAAGCGTGTGCGAAAGACCACCCCTCTGCAGCTGACGTTGGTAGCGTCCACGGCTGCTCAACATACCTTTCCCTCAGCCCGCAGGAGAACCGACGAATCCTGATACTAAAGCGAGGGCTTACGTTATGAATATTAATGAGGTCCTGTGGACGTTGCTTAGTAACCCTCCCGGAGCGTCCAGTAACGTATTCAAATTAATATTAACAAACCAAGCCTTCTCTATGACAGGTTTTGTGTTGCAGCCAATCACGTAGGCGTATTAGGCAAACGTCACGTTACGTGATTAATATTCATAAAACAAGCCTTCACTGTAGTAGAATTGGTTCATTCGCTGTGTGCTGAAAAGAGGGCCAGTTGCATATGCATAGTTTTTATGTCAAGACTGTTTTTTGACCAACTAGCATTTAGTTGGGGGTAATCAGTCTTATTTTTTTGCGGTATCAAATTAGACCAAAATACTTTTTTATATTACTGACTTTAACAAGTTGTGAACAGTCTTAAAGAAAAAAATATTGATGACTAACTTGACAGTTTATGCAACCGGCCCCTGGAGAGGGGTCTCAGGCGTCACTTTTGCGCATGTACTACAAATTGAGAACGCAGTAAGTGAGAGAGTGGACTGGAATAACTGTGCAGTGTTGCCAAATCATAGATCATCTGCACATATTATGGAAAACTGGGAAAGACTTTATTTTCTGCATTTTATTTTTCCCAACTTTATCATCACTTGTGTTTTGCATTCACTGTGTTTTTTAGTCATTAAAATGTCTACAACTTAAAAATATATAGCCTATCTATCTATCTATCTATATATATATATATATATATATATATATATATATATATATATATATATATACAGTACAGTCCAAAAGTACCACTAAGATTTTTTATGTTTTTAAAAGAAGTTTCGTCTGCTCACCAAGGCTACATTTATTTAATTAAAAATACAGTAAAAACAGTACTATTGTGAAATATTATTACAATTTAAAATAACTGTTTTCTATTTGAATATATTTCACAAAGTAATTTATTCCTGTGAATTTTCAGCATCATTACTCTAGTCTTCAGTGTCACATGATCCTTCAGAAATCATTCTAATATGCTGATCCGCTGCTCAAGAAACATTTAATGTGTACAATTGTACAAAATATTTGTGTACAATATTTTTTTTCAGGATTATTTGATGAATAGAAAGTTCAAAAGAACAGCGTTTATCTGAAATCTAATCTTTTGTAACATTATAAATGTCTTTAATGCATCCTTGCTGAATAAAAGTATTAATTTCTTTAATTTCTTTTCAAAAAAAATAAAAATAAAAATTCTTACTGACCCCAAACTTTTGAACGGTAGTGTATAATGCTACAGAAGCTTTGTATTTCAGATAAATGCTGTTCTTTTGAACTTTCTATTCATCAAGGAATCCTGAAAAAAAAAGTACACAACTGTTTTCAACATTGAAAATAATCATAAATGTTTATTGAGCAGCAAATCAGCATATTAGAATGATTTCTGAAGGATCATGTGACACTGAAGACTGGAGTAACGATGCTGAAAATTCAGCTTTGCATAAATTACTTTGTCAAATATATTTAAATAGTACACAGTTATTTTAAATTGTAATAATATTTCACAATATTACTGTTTTTACTGTATTTTTAATTAAATAAATGTAGCCTTGGTGAGCAGACGAAACTTCTTTTAAAAACATTAAAAATCTTAGTGGTTCCAAACTTTTGGACTGTACTATATATATATATATATATATATATATATATATATATATATATATATATATATATATATATATATGCCATTGAATTTTGTGAATTTTGTCAACATTTAGGAGGATTAGGGCGGTGAATTGTGTTTATGTTGTGGGGTTTAGGGTTAGGGTTTAGTCATTCTAAAGTTTCCGGGTTGGGATTGCAGAGTTTATTGCTTACAATAGAATTAAAATACACCTTTGCTAAGTGAGAAGGGGAAACTAACTAAAATAAAGAGAGAACAAATGGAGACTGTTTCAGGTCATGACCCTGCATGAGATTCTCAAAAGAGTGTGAGAACACACAAACTCACTGCTGGTGTGAGTGTTTATTATCTGTGTGAATGTGAGGACCCAAACATGTTGTTATGAGATTCCTCATGATGAGTCCTTGATGTTAACACAGACACCCAGTGCACTGCACTCAGGCACTTATAATGGCATAGGGGAGAATGAGAAGAGTGGAAGAGCGACTGTGTATAAAGAAACTAATTCTTTGTTTTAGCTCTCAAAGAATCATGATTTTTGTTGACTAAAACTACATTTTTTTTTTTTTTTGGTTAATTGAAATATAGCTGAAATAAAATAAATGATAAATATTAGATGAAATATTGAACTTGAAATATTGAAAAATATTTGAAATGTTGCACTGGCAACTAACTGAAATAAAATAAGAAGTAATTACTAAAACTGAAATAAAAATTAAATAAATAATAGAAATGTTAAAAAAGTACAGACTAATAAAAATGACAAAAGCACATAATGAAAATACTAAAACCTAATCTAAAATTAAAAGGAAAACTGAAAATATAAAAGGTAATATAAAACATAAATTTAAAAAAATAAAGGTAATTTAATATTATTCATAAAAACTATTAATAAAAACATCTTTCAAGAGACATTACACAATGAAATGTGGTGTTTGAAAATACAAAAATATAGTTTTCAGGAAAAAATAGTAAGCTCATCAAATAAGGTCATCAGAATTAGAAAGTGTTTGTCACAAAATTAAAAACATCTGACAGTTTAATAATAAGGCATTCTGAAGGGCTTAAAGGTGCAGTAAGCGATTTCTGTAAATCTTTAACACTGTTGATATGTGAGATCAACCCAAACAAACATACCCCTCCACCCCCAAGCTACAGTGGATGTCTTTTAATCATAGCAGAAATTAAGCAAAATAAAGCTTCGCAAAAAAATAAAGGGAAGATGATGAACGATAAGAACAAAAAATGAGCATACAGTACATGAGTAAATACAAGCAAGAGTTTGTTGTTAGTCGCCAACAACACACACTCAAACCAATGTTACTCATGTATAAGCAGAAACAATGCAACCTCTGCGTCTGTTTTCAGGCCTTCCCACTGAGGTCTCTCCAGCTCCGGAAAGCTTTTCTAATATTAACACAGGTCCTAAAGCTCTTGCCTGATCATAACGCTTCTTTTTCCAGTGATACTCCTCTGACCTTTTCTCTTTTGTAATGTCTTTCTTCAAATCTCCCTCTTGCGCAGCTCACTCTCCTCCCCCATCATGAATATATACGCCCACTACTGCTGATTGGCTACAAGTTTGTTTTCAACAGCGTTTTTCAGAAATCACTTACTGCGCCTTTAAAGCAGAAACGTGCTGCTCATGCTTTTGCTTAAGTGTTTATATTAATTTTTCAGTGCAAAGATGTGTTAGCTGTGTTTTAAAATATCTTTTTATTGGTGTGCACACCGATTTGCGTGGGTGAATGTCTGGTTCTGAGTTACAGACATAATTCCTGTGGTTTTTCCTCAATGTAAACAGTCATTTTAGTATCCTGCACATATGCAAGTTCAAGACAGGAGTTTAAAAAAGATCATAATAAAACCAAAAATATTTGTCTTTAACTTACATAACCCAAAACATCCTTCAGCATTTTATTTTTGCAGATGTGTAGTAATTTGGCTCTTTAAGACTTCTTTGAGGAAGCTACTGTTCATCATCACTTTCATAAACCAGATTGATCATGTTCTGATGTTGAAAAGATCTGATGTCATGTAGCTTCTGGTTTGTGTTGCTCTCTCTCAGTCTAATGGGGTTTTGAATTATAACTGCTTGGCCTTTTTTAATCAGGTATTTTAGTGGGAAAAGAGGGTTGATTTTGTAGTTTATGTTGCAGGAGGAAATAGAGAAGATTTAAGTAAATATTTGGTCCTCCTGTTTGGGTTTCTGTGTGCAGTCCAGAGTCCAGAGACATTACAGTTTCACTGAAGACAAAGCATACTGTAGTCACACATGAAGGTCAAAGACCTGCTACAGCATGTGCTTAGTTTTGGTCATGTGGTTTACACTTTTTAGTCTATTAACATATTCAAACTACCAACAATCTAAATGGATTTGCCTCCAGTTTAAAATGTTTTGTTTAGTGTCATTATCAATAATGTACATCTAAATGTTTTCTGTACTAATTTCCATTATACCTGTCTGTGCAGGTATGATGCTCGTTTTGTAATTTCTCCTCTGTAATATCCTTAATCCTATAAGTCGCTGTTGTTGGTAAAGATCAAGCAGATCAGCTTTTCTGTGGTAGGCAAAACAGCTTTTATTTTTATACCGTCCCTAACCTGCTTAAAGACGCCTATCGACTGTCTGTGTAAGATTAAACGCTGTGTGTATATGTGACCTGAATTCCTGTGTGTTTGTATCATCCCTGATGAACTGGATAAAAACAGGTCTCTTCAGGGAGATCGACTCATATTTTTTGCCTTTGTGTGTGTGGACACAAATGACTTTGAAAAAAAAAGTTCTTTATTTTCAAATTAATAAGGAATATAAAGTCATATATAATAATAATGAAAGATTTTTATCAGCAACCTAATGTGTGAACTCAAATGTCCAGATATATCAACAATGATAATGAAAATTTTTATCAGCAATGGTAATAATAACTAGGTTTTTACATTTTCTCAATAAAATGATACTTGTGCAAATCCTATTTAAGAGGATTGTGGGTGATTGCTATGTGGTGGACCCAAGTATGAACAATAGTAATGGTGATGCTATTTCTATTATAGAAATAGCATTTTAATTCTTGCATTAAAGTCAAGTCAAGTCATCTTCATTTACAGTGGGTACGGAAAGTATTCAGACCCCCTTAAATTTTTCACTCTTTGTTATATTGCAGTCATTTGCTAAAATCGTTTAAGTTCATTTTTTTCCTCATTAATGTACACACAGCACCCCATATTGACAGAAAAACACTGAATTGTTGACCTTTTTACAGATTTATTAAAAAAGAAAAACTGAAATATCACATGGTCCTAAGTATTCAGACCCTTTGCTGTGACACTCATATATTTAACTCAGGTGCTGTCCATTTCTTCTGATCATCCTTGAGATGGTTCTACACCTTCATTTGAGTCCAGCTGTGTTTGATTATACTGATTGGACTTGATTAGGAAAGCCACACACCTGTCTATATAAGACCTTACAGCTCACAGTGCATGTCAGAGCAAATGAGAATCATGAGGTCAAAGGAACTGCCTGAAGAGCTCAGAGACAGAATTGTGGCAAGGCACAGATCTGGCCAAGGTTACAAAAAAATTTCTGTTGCACTTAAGGTTCCTAAGAGCACAGTGGCCTCCATAATCCTTAAATGGAAGAAACTGAGGAAAAACCGGCCAAACTGAGCTATCGGGGGAGAAGAGCCTTGGTGAAAGAGGTAAAGAAGACCCCAAAGATCACTGTGGCTGAGCTCCTGAGATGCAGTCGGGAGATGGGAGAAAGTTGTAGAAAGTCAACCATCACTGCAGCCCTCCACCAGTCGGGGCTTTATGGCAGAGTGGCCCGACAGAAGCCTCTCCTCAGTGCAAGACACATGAAAGCCCACATGGAGTTTGCCAAGATGGTGAGAAATAAGATTCTCTGGTCTGATGAGACCAAGATAGAACCTTTTGGCCTTAATTCTAAGCAGTATGTGTGGAGAAAACCAGGCACTGCTCATCACCTGTCCAATACAGTCCCAACAGTGAAGCATGGTGGTGGCAGCATCATGCTGTGAGGGTGTTTTTCAGCTGCAGGGACAGGACGACTGGTTGCAATCGAGGGAAAGATGAATGCGGCCAAGTACAGGGATATCCTGGACGAAAACCTTCTCCAGAGTGCTCAGGACCTCAGACTGGGCCGAAGGTTTACCTTCCAACAAGACAATGACCCTAAGCACACAGCTAAAATAACGAAGGAGTGGCTTCACCACAACTCCATGACTGTTCTTGAATGGCCCAGCCAGAGCCCTGACTTAAACCCAATTGTGCATCTCTGGAGAGACCTAAAAATGGCTGTCCACCAATGTTTACCATCCAACCTGACAGAACTGGAGAGGATCTGCAAGGAGGAATGGCAGAGGATCCCCAAATCCAGGTGTGAAAAACTTGTTGCATCTTTCCCAAAAAGACTCATGGCTGTATTAGATCAAAAGGGTGCTTCTACTAAATACTGAGCAAAGGGTCTGAATACTTAGGACCATGTGATATTTTAGTTTTTCTTTTTTAATAAATCTGCAAAAATGTCAACAATTCTGTGTTTTTCTGTCAATATGGGGTGCTGTGTGTGCATTAATGAGGAAAAAAATGAACTTAAATGATTTTAGCAAATGGCTGCAATATAACAAAGAGTGAAAAATTTAAGGGGGTCTGCATACTTTCCGTACCCACTGTATATAACGCTTTTCACAACACATATTGTTTCAAAGCAGCTTCACAGTGACAATAGGAAAATTATTATCGAGCTAAAGTTGGTTTTTGATTGAATCACTTCCGTTGTAAAAATTGTTAATTATTACTTTAGGGGCTGATTAAATGATACCTTTCCTACTGAAAAAATTAATACCTTTAATGCATTCTTGCCATTCATTTACATGTTTAGTCTATATAGGTTTGCGTGTTTAAGTGTGTATGTGTGCAGAAGCTTGGTCTTTTTAAAAAAAAAAAAAAAAAAAAAAAAAGTGATATTTGCCAAATTACTTGTCTGGTCTGCATAATACAGAAAAATTAGTTGTGTCCGTGGATCTATGCGAACCAATAATTTTGAAAACGTTTTAGCTATACATAGGGAAAGGAAAGGGAAGGAGGCCTTCGCAGGGGATAGTTTAGTTGACACTTCAGGGCTGCGTTATCATCATGTCTAGGCAGGTTGTGGCAAACCTCGGGATAAACAGAGAGAGACTAATATCTACTGTTTGTTTTCTCGCACAAACGGATCGTTTCATGTCTTAGGACATCAATGTGTTTAATCAATGTGTTTAATTGCAGCACGAGCTGCAGGGTTTAATTTGGATTTGTCTGTGCATGTTTTTTTTTACTCTTATAGATGAAGTTCCCATTGCCATGGATTATACGACTGACGTACTGCAAGGGTGGGAGTTAAAAATCATCATTTGTGTTCTACTGAAGAAACAAAGTCACCTACATCTTGAATGCCCTGGGGGTAAGCAGATAAACATCAAATTTTCATTTTTGGGTGAACTATCCCTTTAACAATATTAAGAAGAGGATCTATGACCTCTGGAAGCATCTCTTTCAATAGCTTATTCGGTATAGGTTCTAACATACATGTTGTTGATTTTGATGATTTAACAAGCTTAGATAATTCTTCCTGTCCTAAAGCAACGAATGAATGGAATTTTTCCTCAGGGACACTACAGTGCACTGTCTGACGTAATACTGTAGCAGACGGTTGCATGGTTATAATTTTCTCTCTAATATTGTCAATCTTGCAATTAAAGAAGTTCATAAAGTCATTACTGCTGTTCTGTATAGAAACATCAGAAGTTGAAGCTCTATTTCTCGTTAATTTAGCCACTGTATCAAATAAATACCTAGGGTTGTGTTTATTTTCTTCTAAAAGATTTGAGAAATAAGCAGATCTATCAGTTTTTAAGGCCTTTCTTTACTCACTCATTCTTTCTCGACGAAATGCGAAGAACTTCTAGTTTTGTTTTCTTCCAGCTGCGCTCCATTAAAAACAAAACTGATATTATCCTACAATTCTTTGTACACATGCACAATACCTCTTTTTTAACATGATAAAAGAAAAAAGCCATTGTCAAACATCAGGAACCTGCTGTGTTCAGAATGGAAAGTAAGTCAGCGCCTGTTGTCCTGAATAAATCTTTAGATGCTATGATGTTTTTTCAGAAACTCTAATTGTGTCAGCAACCCTTTTATAGCACTTACACAGTTTATTGCAGAAAGTATTGTGGCAGTTTGCACAGACATTTAAATTTGCTGAATATTTCAAATACAAATCCACATACAAATACCCTATGGATGTGGGCATCATCATCAAAGAGGCTTTCCTGTGGAAAATACATTCTTAAAAAAATGATCTGCATGATCTGTTGTACAGAACATAATTTATTTATTTATTTATTTATTTTTATTTATTTATTTATTTATTTTCACTGCTTACTAAGAAAATAATCTGCAAGGATTTAACTGGAAAAACCTTTATACCAGCAGCTGAGAAATTGAAATCTTCTGACCCAATAAATAAAAGCATCTGAAATTCTCATTTAAGTTGAAATTATTTCATCATACGACACGCAAAGAGATGACAGAGTTAAAAGAGAGACATCAAACTATATGAAGAAGGCTGCCTAACATTTCTCGTTAAAAAAAAAAAAAAAACAATTTTTCTATTTAAAAACGAGAAATTAATAGCAGTGTAATAAAAAGAGTCGCGTTTTTGAAAAGTTAACTAATTTTAACGAGTTAAAATGTCTCGTTTTTAGAACGCTGCATCATGCGCGAGTGGAATACAAAATCGCATTTTCGCGACAGCGTGAGGTAAACATTGGAGCGATGTTTTGAAGGATTATCACATCATAAAAAAAAAGGTAAAAGTTTCCAGACTATCTACAAATAAATTTTACTGAACTGAATCAACACTGAACTGACCTCAGCTGAACAATGACACTATTTTCTTTTTATAGCTGCTTTATAGGAAAATTGATCTCGGTTTGCATCATTAAATCATTATTTTCTTGTTTATCCCTGTGAAGCTGCTTTGAAATTATATATACTGTATAAAGTGCAATATAAATAAAAGTGTCTTGACAATGTTATACGAGAAAAATATTGCACAACTTTTAACAAGTTAGCTATCATTATGTACCTCACTGACAAAAGGGGCATGTAGAAATATAGTGTAGCCCTGGGGTTCTTAACTCTTGCCATCAAGGTCCACTTTCCTGTAGAGTTTCCTGTCAAACACACCAGCCCATGCTAATCGAGGTCAACCTTTGATCAACTTTGGAGCTAAATTCTACAGGAAAGTGAACCTCGAGGGCCCCTAGTGTAACGTACGGAAGCGTAACAGCGGAGCTGTGGAACCAAGTGCAGGCTTTATTAACAAAAAAAAAAAAAGAGTGTAGTCGAACAGACAGTAGGTCAATCACCAGCAAACAGTAAAAGGAAGGGCAAGGCAAAAGAGTAATCCAAAAACAAAGGCAATGGTCAAGGCTGGCAGCGAACAATCATAAAACACAGGCATGCGAACATAAAACTAAACAATACTCAGTAATGTGTGCGTTAGAATGCAGCTTATAAAGTGTCACTGATGGGAAACAGGTGTGTGTGATTAGTTCCTAGATGGGGAATTGTGGGAAATGGAGTCTATATGACAATATTGATGAACACAGACCCAGGGCACATATTACAGAGCCCCCTCTCAAAGGAGTGGCTTCCAGACACTTCTAAGCAGTCCAGGAGGGAGGTGGAGCAGAGGCGGAACAGGGGGAGGGATGGTGGGCCAGACCCGTGGAGTGAAAGAGGGCCTGGAGACTGTGGAGAACCAGGGAACCAGGGAGGAGCAAGCTGAGCATATGACCAGAGTGGATCAGATAGATTCAGGCGGCCAGGGCGGAGCAAGCAGGGTTCTGAAGTAGACTCATGGACTGGAGCGGGCTCTGGAGCGAATTCTTCAACTGAAGTGTAGTGCACAGCCCAAACACACCAGATAGCCATTGCTGTAACAGGGAGTGCGGTTGTCAGTGGGACCACCTCTGCGACTCCCAGACTTGATACCACCATAGAGATACCAGCTGCTTGCACTGACATCAGTGGTGTGTCCTGTAGACTTGAAGCCAGTCTCAAATGCCTAGGGGCTGCCTTAATGGCTTCATGCACAACGCTCATGATGACCGGGAATACTGACATGGCGTCCATGATGGCTGAAGACTCCGGCAAGGCACCCATGAAGGCTGGAGACTCTGGCATAGTGCCCGTGAAGGCTGGAAGCTCTGGTGTGGTGGTGGTGATGGCTGAAGGCTCTGGTTTGGCGGCCATCTTGGCTGAGGACTCTGGCGGCCATGATGGGACGAGACTCTGGAATGGCGGCCATGATGGGACGAGACTCTGGAATGGCGGCCATGATGGCACGAGACTCTGGAGCCGACAAGCAACAACTGAAGTGCAGAGGTTAAAAATAGACAGGTTAAG
Organism: Megalobrama amblycephala; assembly: GCF_018812025.1. Taxonomy (NCBI): domain Eukaryota; kingdom Metazoa; phylum Chordata; class Actinopteri; order Cypriniformes; family Xenocyprididae; genus Megalobrama; species Megalobrama amblycephala. Next base: position 29,186,394 of record NC_063053.1, on the reverse strand, counting down.
AAGGGGCTGATGAGGGACAGGTGTTGGTGATTTGATGTCATGGGAACTAATGAGGGTAACTATGGTGACAAACAAGGTACAAGGCAAAACAGGAACCAAACACAGGAAGTGAACACAGAAACAATGGGAACTAAGAATATACTTCAACATAAAAGTCTTTACAAAACACAAGACTGAAAACCAGGATCATGACACCTAGACTACTATCCACCCTAATTTTCAAATCATAATTAAGCTATTTATTTTGGATGTGCAAAACTTATGATTTTTCAGGCCACAGGTAAATAACTAAAGGAATAACAAAGGGCAGTAAATGGTACATTTATTTCCCCTATACAAACCACTCTGTTCGATTATGATAATAAATTAATATAAAAACAAATACTAATTTGCAACATCAAGCAGCATAACGCACTGTTAAAAATGGCTGCACCTGCTCTTACATTAAAGTCGCGATAAAACATAAGTAGAAAAGTAGAAAGTATAAAAGCAAAAAAGTGGACGAGGCCATGTCGCGTGTCTTCTTCCTAGGGACACTGGACTTCGGGAACAATGTTTAAAATTTATGTTTAATTCTGTTCCTGACAATTATAATGTTTATTTAGCTGTCTGTGCTGCACATTTTACGGAAGACAGCTTCCAGAATCAACACGAGTTCAATGCTGGATTTGCACAAAGGCTATTACTGAAAGATAGAGCAATTCCCACTTTAAAATCAAAAGCTGCTGTTTATGGGCCCTAACCGGTAAGTATGTTTTATTTTTTTATAAAGTTATATAGTTTCTGGAACGTAAACAAAGACCAAAGTGGTTTGGCTTTTGCTAGCCAGTTAACTAAATTCTATTTCATACTTCTCCAACAAACACCTACAAACACCAACAAACTTCTATGTAATCACACCAGCGAACTTCTGTTGGTGTTTGTTGGCATTTCTGTTATCAGTGTACAACATTGTTTCTTTACAGCTTTTATGTTGTGTTTACCCACATGCTCGTTCATGCTATAAATGAAACAATACAGTCATGTATTCAGCTACAGTAAAGCTTTAATCAGAACACTATGGGGCAGCAGCAACATTTACAAGTCACAGCATATCTAAACACTTTGACACAAATACAAACAAAAATACTTAACATTCATAAACGTCCATTAAAAGCCGTGCTTGCAGAGGTTCTGCTTGACCCTCTTCATCATTACTGCTACCTGGGTTTGATTCGGGCTCAAATTGATACGGCAATATTGACACCATTATTTACGTTTCCACCGAAGCAAAGACTGGACTTTGACCGAAGCACATGCGAAGTTTGCCCGTAATGGTAAGGGGCGTGGCGTTTCCAGACAACGTGAATCGTGTTTTTCAACGGCTCTGGTGACAACGTATTCCAATCTTAGTCCATTGCGTATTTCTGAGGGATGTGCTTCATAGAACCAGGAACTCAACAGAGCGTTTTTAGGAGAAGGGAAACAGCAGTGTAGAATAAAGGTAAAATATATGAAAAATATGTTCACAATATGATTGTTCACAATGTGATTGATCTACAACATGCATTTAGATAGAGTGAATTTTTATTTCATGCCAACTTTTAAAATAAGGTTGATGCTAGAAAATCAACATTACATTATGTCACTACAGGCATTCCTTTAGCAAGGCTGAGCATGGTTATCTAATGGTACAGAGAAATAAGAGCTGTAGGCTCTGTTTACACCTTGGATCACTAGTGGACAACGCTAGATACAGGTTTAAACTGGATCTAAAGAGCTTGTCCAATTTTTACAACTGACAGAAGGGGTCAAAAGTGGACAAAAGAGATGGATTAAAATACCAGGTGTAAAGGAGTATGTCTATCCCTCGTCTAGTGATCCATTCGACCAAAACACACCTTAATACCAGGTGTAAACGGGCCCATAAATGTTTTCTAATTGTACTATACTGAATTGTGCACAAATACAACTGGAGCCACATATAAAATATTCCAGCATTGGAAAAATACTCCAGTGTCTTGTTATAAAGCTGTTTTGTGCTCCTGTTTGAAACACTTTCTCCAAACTGTCACCAGATCAGTTCCTTCTGCTACCATCATGCATTGACCATTGAACCTTCAGCTTTATGAAAGGTGTATGGGATGACACAGCATGCTGATACACACTGGTGCTGCTCTCTCCCCCAGTGGTTCCATTCTCAGGAAGAACAGTGAAACCTCAGAGTAAAAACAGCATTGTTTTCTCAAACAATCAAGACTTTTAAAGCCTACAACAATTTACTCATTCACAAACAGCCTCAGTGCAGAACACTTCTCATGTTTACTGTTGGTGAGTGAGTGCTTGACCTTTCAGTATCCCAGCAGCCCACAGCAATGTGAATTGTGAAGGCAAAGTCATGTCCTTACTGCCACCGTGACACTGCTGATTTGACAAAACAAGACCAGGACAAGACCCCAGATGGGGAAAAAATCAGGCCTAAACAAACTCAAAGGAAACCACTTCCTTTACCAGTATTTCCTCCCTTTCTGTGCTTAAATGTCATTAGATTAAATCGGTAACACTTTACAATAAGGTTCCATTTATTAACATTAGTTAACAACATTAGACACATTAGAAAAATACTTCTAAAGCATTCATTAATCGTAGTTAATGTTAGTTTCAACATTTACTAATCCATTATTAAAATCAAACATTTTATCCTTTGTTAGCTAGTATGAACTCACAATGAACAATTGTATTTTTATTAACAAAGATTAATAAATACTGTAACAAATGTATCGCTCATTGCTCATAGTTAAAGCTGCAGTCCGTAACTTTTTTTGGTTAAAAATGATCCAAAATCAATTTTTGAGCAAGTACATAACCAGCCAGTGTTCAAAACTATCTCATTATCTTAGCTCGATTCACAACGGTAAGCTTGTAATAATGTTTTATAATAAGAGCGACATGGTGGATTTCCGCGGGAATTTCGAGCATGAAGCTGTTCGTCATTGCGTCATTCTGTCACGTCCGGAAACAGAAAGGAAGGAGTCCCATTCAGGCTAGTCGGTTTTATCACGTGAAGATGCTGCTGGTAGCGGCACATTTATAGCCTTTTCTCACAGCAGCTGATATAATTAAACTTATCATTTTGATGGCGGATTGTAATCCAGAAAGGTCCAATCACCAGTGACAACTGGAGATTCAGACTTTGGTCTGTAGAGTGGCTACAGAAATTGAAATCTACAGGTAACACTAATATACACATAGTCATAGCAATGATGATGTTGTTAACATTAACAATTTGAGAACAACAGTAATAATAACAGTAATAGTAATACAGTAATAACAGTAATTTGCACGGTTTGGCATGATCCGAGCTAAGCGATCGTTAGATTTAATCATCATTGGCAGCACAATTTATTGTAGGCCTGATGCTTTTTTCCTCAGTTGGCCAGAACAAAAGTGACATGTTACTTACTTGTTCAGATGATATTTTCCAGTGAAAATTCTTATATTGGTCATACTTTCAAGACGTAGAATCTGTGATTCTGAAATACAGTATCCACACCGGTGCGGTGACTGACAGCAAACATTAGATTCATCCGCGTGACGAGCTGACTGCAATTGCAGGTTTCAAACAAGAGATGGCGACAAAGAGGAAAAATCGCGGACTGCAGCTTTAATGTTAGTTAAAGGTGCAGTGTGTAAATTTTAGCGGCATATAGTGGTGAGGTTGCGAATTGCAATATAGAAAAGCTACGGTGGCCAACACAGGACAAAAATGTCGTCATCTGAGACAGCAAAGAGAAGCCAGTCAAGCAAATGCGCACTGTAGAGCAGTTTGTCCGTTTAGGGCTTCTGTAGAAACATGCCAGCGCAAAATGGCGATTTAACATGTAAGGGGACCTGCGGTGTATGTAGATAGAAATGGCTCATTCTAAGATAATAAAAATATAACAGTTCACTATGTAAGGTCTTTATACACCACTGAAAACATATAGTTATGTATATTATATTGCATTTCTGTCAATAGATCATCCTAAAATTTACACATTGCACCTTTTATGCGTTAACTAACGTTAACTAATAAGACTCTATTGTAAAGTGTTACCATTAAACTAAACCTGCTTCAGTGCAAATACTTAAAATCATCTGGCCAGACAGTTTTCGTTTAACAGATTAATAATCTATTCAGTCAGAATAATCTATTTTAGAAACAATTTAACACAACTTTTAATGCCTCTGAGCTCAGACTGTAGCCGGGCAGAGAAAACAGATAAATACATCCAGATGTTCTTGCCGTTTGTAACTGGAGACCACTGGACCTAAACAGATCTCTCAGACCCATAACATACAGGGCCAAAACTCAATCTTTAACCTTCACAGCTTTATATTTGCAGGATGCATTTGCTTCAGTTTCTTTTTTAGCTTATATGTATGGCATTGCATGCATCTTAAAAAATTCCAACACAGGCTCATTGGAAAAACAGGCATAAAGAACTCAAAGACTTATAGAAGAAAGTTTCATGCTTGCTTCAGCAAATGCATTTTTATGTAACGTTTGCTTTTGATAACACTATCAGAAATGAAATGCCGCTATACGTAGAACAACCAACGTAATAAAACATTGCCAGATTTATGTTAATCTGTTTCGCTTTTAGTGTCATTTCACGTTGAAAGTGTCGCGAAACTTGCAAGGCTCAACGTAATCATTTAGCAGAAATGTCACCACAGGCACTTTTTTTTTTTAAATTAGCGCTGGGTTGAAAAAAAAACCCATAATGATATATGCAAAAATGCAAACGTGTCTTTCATGCTTTACAGAAGAGTGCTCACACAATATGGTTACAACATAAAAATTATTTATGAGGATACTTCCTGTGTCCTCATAAACCAAATGGCTTAAAAAACATACTAAACTGTGTTTGTTCGTTTTTTTTTAATTCAAAAAATGCAGTTTCCTGTGATGGGTATAGGTTAGGGGTAGGGGTAGTGTAGGGGGATAAAATATACAGTTTGTACAGTATAAAAACCATTATGTCTATGGAAAGTCCCTGTAAACAAGTATGTGTGTGTAATCATATTCCCTAGCAGCGCATAGGCTACAATGCTGCAGTCAGAAGAAAATCACTGCATTTTTAGTAGTTCTTTCATTTCAAAATTCAAAGTGAAAATTATGAGAGAGTGTGTGTGTGTGTGTGTGTGTGTGTTTGTATATATATGTGTGTGTGTATTGTGAGGCCTCCTCAGGAAATGGGTTTGGGTGGAGTTGTAATATGGGGTTGGAGAGACAGAAAAAGTTCTAAATTAGGCAGCCAAAAGCACAATGTCTCTATTGCTCCTTAGCGGTAAACAGTCTGTATAGAGAGGAGCAACTGCTGTTGATTTTAAGACATAAAATTATATAAGGTCATAGAGGTATTGTGTAAATTTATATTAAGGTATCATATTATTATATCTTGATAGTTGCGAATATAGTTTGGATCTGTTCCTTAGTATAAGTCTATGGGATTAACACCATTTTATCATCAAGCAGGTGTAAATCATAGCTTTAATAGCTTAGAAATTGAGCAATCACAGCTAATTTCTTATCTGAGCATCTCTCTATTTAAATGCCATGGCAACCAGAATTACCAAAGAATTAGAAAGACTGCCATGTGCATCCCAGCACGCCATTAACTCATAAACACAAATGTTCAAATGAATCAGTGAAGTAATGAGTGTAATCTCTGGACTCTCATTCTCTGCTTATTTTAGATGATTGTGTGTGAGTGTTTGAGTGGTCCCATGTTTCTGTCATGCATTTGGGTCTGAAATGTGAGTTTTTGGGAGGTACAAGTTCATGGGAAAATAAATCAGACACAACCACATTCCAGCACCTGCTGGCCAAATCACTGTCCTCCTGCAAAACTCGAGTTTCACACACACAGAATTTGGTTTTGACTGTAGATTGGGATGCTAAAAGCAAAAGGAACGTGGACAAAAATAATACTTATTTCCTTCCCTTCAGAGTCCCATGATGTCTTTGAGCCGTCCTGTGTTGCTCTGTGCGGCAGCGGAGCGTGCTGGGAATTACAGTAATTACCTCTAATGACAGTCAGCTCGGAAAAAGAACCTTCCCTGTAAACAACACACATGATTCTCTCTGATGCCTCAAGTTCAGCCTGAGATCTACATTTAGTGTCTCAGGTTTTCCTCTCTTTGTGATAAACCTGAATGAATGAAGCTGGCATTCAGTTTTGTAAAGCATACTTTTTTTTTGCATGATTAAAAAATTAGATGTCATTTATAATGTGAATTATTTTCTGCATTATTGTATGTATTATTAATATTTATATTATAAAATGTAACATTTTTAGATTTCGCTGCACCTTTGTTTATTTACAAACTATATTAGATTAAATTTATTAGAAATTTGACTTCATAATAAAAAATAACTTGATATTAATTTGCTTCATTTTTAATTAGACACACTACCAATCAAAGGTTTGGAGAATTCAGTAAAAGCAGTAAAATTGTGAAATAATATTGCAATTTAAAATAGCAGTTTTCTATTTAAAAAAATGTATTTTGAAATGTAATTTGGCAAAGCTGAATTTTCAGCATCATTACTCCAGTCTTCAGTGTCACATGATCCTTCAGAAATCATTCTAATATGCTGATTTGATATGCAAGAAACATTTATTATTATTAATATAGCATTTATTTGAAATATAAACCATTTGCAATATTTTAAATGTCTTTACTGTCACTTTTGATGAATTTAATGCAATAAAAGTATTTCTTTAAAAGGTCTTACTGCCGGCAAACTTAAAAAAATAATAATATTGACTGATTTTATGCTGTGCTAATGATGCATTCATTCGCAGTTAGCATGATCCGGCTGTGATGCCGCTTTTTTATTTTCACAATACTGAGATCAGTGTCTTGACTATGGGAGGTTATGTGCACCATTTGTATCAGTGAAAGACAGCATTATGTTGTGTCAAAATGCAGACTTTATATTTTGTAGATGTAGTAACATTATCTGAGGCGTCACATACCATGCACTGTTTGAGGGAAGTGTTTGGTTTCACAGTCACAGGAATGAAACTTTAGACTTCTTGCACCATCCAATAAAACCTTTCTTCATTTTCTGCATGTTATCATTGCATTTCAAGGTTGTGCTCATGATATTATTGGGAACATCATGCATGTGGATTTGTGGAGTAACATAATCAAAGTAGAGCAACTGAAAAGGAGGTTAGCATATCCCTGAGGACAGGACAGAAGGATATCAGACACAGAGAGCTCTTCTTTTGTGTGTGTGAAAGAGTTTCAATGTCAGACAATATCATTGGTTATGCAACTAGGTACAAGTTAATGGCAAAGACAGCCTCCAGCAGTTTGTGTATGTGTATCTGACAATGAATACTTCTTTTGAATTTCATCATCATTGAACAACATACATAATACAAACTGACAGGCTGGACAAACAAGATACTTCCATGGAATATTATATATTAGTTTGTGTGATTTCACATGTAGTCAACCTGAATTCACCCTATATAATATATACAAACACACACACACACACACACACATATACATAATTATTTTATTCACATTTAAAAACAATAAATATATAGTGCATATGTATGGTAAAAATCTAAAATGAAAATCAATCAAAAAATTCTATCTGATAATAACTGACACTCTTTGTAAAACTTAAGACAATGAAGCCAAACTGTAAAACGTTTAAGGAATAATTACTGATCAAACTGCAAATTATTTAATTCCCAAACATCAGAATCAGGATCATGTGTATTCTGGCTTGAACAAGTACCAGATGCATGTACAGAAGATATGAAAACCGTTCAGAGTGTGTGACGTTTCCAGCAGCTGTTTCTGGAACAGTGAAAGTGTGTGTGTGAGACAAGAAAAGAGAAAGAAGTTTCCAGATGTTAGTTCTGGATCAGTGAGCATGCACCATCCTGTCCTGATAAACACGCACTGCGGCTGGAGAATCCCTGAACATCCATGAACTGCAGAACTTTAATTTGAAAATCCCCCAAAAACGAGTTGAGTGGTGTACCAGCCTCATCCGTTCAAGAAAATTGGCAACTTTTAGGTTAATTGTATAGGATTTGTGTAGTAGGTTGTGTAGTTTTTGTGTAGTAGGTTGTGTAGCATATTTCTGGCATGGATTGGAACATGCTCTTCAGAGAGATGACATAAAGTGCATGTGGTTTTCAGCCTGTAACAAATAAGCTCACTGGCAGAGGGAATTTCTTATCTTTAGGCCATATGTGGAGGAGTCAAACCTTAAAAAATACTGCCCTCTGCAGATGCAAAAGCATTTTACATATTTCCCAACGTGCAAGCATATGGTGAATATTATGCGTGCTAGAGTGGTTCTCAACCTTTTTGACTCCAAGGCCACTCTTTGTCCGAGATCTTTTTCAAAGGGCCCCCTATCTAGGCTCATATGTACATCTGGCACTTCTGTTGTTAATTAAGATGATGTAAATATAAGCAAAGACTATAGAATAACACAAGACGTGTCACTCGTATTGTTTTGAATGGGAGAAAGTGTAACGCGCAATTTGGCGGAATAAGTCCCGCCTTCTAAATAAGAGCCAATCGCTGACTGGTAAAGTCATCGCGTCACTGCAGCAGCCGTTAGAAGCACCGGTTTCTATAGAAACAGTCAGACGCTCGCCTCTGAAACACGGCAGAAGAGACGCGCATTTAGGTCTGTGCGTGCGCATTAGCTTGATCCAGCGTAAAAAATACAGTTTTTTTGTCATGATTCGAGCGTTTGGATAAAACATTTATAAGACAGCTGTTGTCAGATTTCATTGGTGATTTCAAATATGAAATGTAATCGTAAGGTTGGCGAACAGTTTTGGAGAATTTGATGTTTCCCCATTCAAAGAGATATATTACATGATGCCCAGGATGCCCGAGAGGTGTTTCAAAGATGGCCGCCGAGTGAAATGACTTGTCTTAAAGGGACTTTGATATAAGTACATTTAAATCATTTTAAAGGGATAGTTCACCCAAAAATGAAAATTTGATGTTTATCTGCTTACCCCCCAGCGCATCCAAGATGTAGGAGACTTTGTTTCTTCAGTAGAACACAAATGATGATTTTTAACTCCAACCGTTGCCGTCTGTCAGTCAAATAATGCTAGTGGATGGGAACTTCTACTATAAGAGTAAATAAAACTTGCATAGACAAGTCCAAATTAAACCCTGCGGCTCGTGACGACACATTGATGTCCTATCACGAAACGATCGGTTTGTGCGAGAAACCGAACAGTATTTATATCATTTTTTAACTCTAATACACCATGTCCAACTGCATTCAGCACTCGTTTAGTCAGGTCTGATCGCGCTCTGACAGTGGCAGTGATGCCTCGTGCATATACTTCAATGAGAGCGAGACATCACTGTCGTTGTCAGAGCGCGATCAGACCTTACTAACGAGTGCTGAACGCAGTTGGACGTAGTGGTGTTTTAGAGGTAAAAAATTATATAAATACTGTTCGGTTTCTCACACAAACCGATCGTTTTGTGTCTTAGGACATCAATGTGTCATCACGAGCCGCAGGGTTTAATTTGGACTTGTCTATGCAAGTTTTATTTACTCTTATAGTAGAAGTTCCCATCCACTAGCATTATTTGACTGACAGACGGCAACGGTTGGAGTTAAAAATCATCATTTGTGTTCTACTGAAGAAACAAAGTCTCCTACATCTTGGATGCGCTGGGGGTAAGCAGATAAACATCAAATTTTCATTTTTAGGTGAACTATCCCTTTAAGACTTATTGGAAGTCCCCCTGGAAGTTTGTCAAAGACCCTTAGTGAACCCTGGCTGCCTGGTTGAGAACCACTGTGTAAAAGGCTTCACAACCAAATCTCACACACATTACAGTTTTTTACAATCACTAGGACCCATTTCTCAATACTTGGGTCACTTTTTCAAAACTCTTCACACAGTGAGCACAACAGAAATCTATGTGGACTAAACTGTGGATCATTTATCATTGCTATGGCCAAAATGCATTCAATGACTACATCTTTCAAATTAGATTAATTCTTTTCTCACTTCAACACAACAAACGTTGAGTGTAACTACAGGCCAATTTGCACATGCTTACATACTGTTTTCAAAACTGTTAAACTTAGTTTTTTTCAACTGCTTACACACAAAACCCTTACTTGTCGCAGAATGTCTGAAACTTGACACTCAAACACCAGAACCACACACAAAATCTGCAAAAACCATACACTAATTCTCGGCCTTTGCCTTTCAATTTCATAAAACACTTTTTGCAAAACACAACACACAATTCTCTATGTAACACACAAAAATCTAACAGGAAGCATATTGATTTCCTTTTACAGACACAACCATTGTTTCTGTCCAACTACATATGGTTGATGTATTTCTTGTCTTTCGTACTGTGTACTGTATTCACAACCACAAATGCTTACAGTAAAAAAAAAAAATAGTTTGGTTTCAAACTTGCTTTCATGATACCAATTTTTCATCATCTCTCTGCCAATTACTTTCAATATTTTACAGAAATGACAGGCTACAGAGGAGCTCATGAAATTAGACCTTTAGTTTTTGAATTACTATATGATATATCCAAAAAATAGAGTATGGCAAATGTGTTTGCAATGTAAGACAAATGTTTGCTTTTGAGATGTATTTGTGATATTTTGAATGCAGTGCTTCATTTTGCAAGATATGTTTGGTTGTGCAATTCTTGGATTTGTGTGTAAAGTTTTGAAAAAAAAAAAAAAGAGATAAAGTTTTGAAAATGTAAGCAGTTGAAAAAAAAACAAAAAAAATATTTTAAAAAAGTATTTCCTTTGTTTTCTTCCTGTTTTTGTTTGGTTGTCATAGTAATTCATTGTTTGATTAGTGCACACCTGTTTTGTATTGAGTTCATTATCTTGTGTATTTAGATCCTTCAGTTCACGCTGTCACGTGTTGATTGTGGTTTACAGTAGTGATGTTACACCTGATACTGTACCTAGGCTTTGAAGCTTGTGTCAAGAGCGTCATGTACTTCCCGCCTAAGCTCCATATAGAGGCTTGGACTATTTGTTTTAGTGAAATGACGTCACCGGTGACATTCAAAGCCTCATTTGAGTACTTTGAGATGGGGTTTACTTTTGGCAGAACTATGTGTTTTCCCTCTCATGTTACACAAGCATTTCCACTTCTCTCTGTCATGTCCACCTAAATCACTTTCACCTAAAGAACTCCATGTTCTTAAAGGTGCCATAGAACGTCTTTTCAAAAGATGTAATATAAGTCTAAGGTGTCCCCTGAATGTGTCTGTGAAGTTTTAGCTCAAAATACCCCATAGATTTTGTTTTATTAATTTTTGTAACTGCCTAATTTGGGGCATCATTAACTATGCACCGATTCAGGCTGCGGCCCCTTTAAATCACGCGCTCCTTCCCCCCGAGCTCTCGACTATAAGTGCAGTTATACAATGCATAAACAAAGTTCACACAGCTAATATAACCCTCAAATGGATCTTTACAAGATGTTCGTCATGCATGCTGTGTGCATGGATCGGATCATGTGAGTATGGTATTTATTTGGATGTTTACATTTGATTCTGAATGAGTTTGATAGTAGCTAGGCTGCAGCTAACGGGCTAAAGCTAACATTACGCACTGTTGGAGAGATTTATAAAGAATGAAGATGTGTTTATGCATTATACAGACTGCAAGTGTTTAAAAATGAAAATAGCGACGGCTCTCTTGTCTCCGCGAATACAGTAATAAACGATGGTAACTTTAACCACATTTAACGTGACAGTCTGTGTTATGTTGAGATTCGCCTGTTTTCCGGAGGTCTTTTAAACAAATTAGATTTATATAAGAAGGAGGAAGCAATGGAGTTTGAAACTCAATGTATGTCTTTTCCATGTACTGAATTCTTGTTATTCAACTATGCCGAGGTAAATTCAATTTTTGATTTTAGGGCACATTTAATTCAACAAGGCACTGCCCAGTTACACAATTATGAAACATGAAACAACACAGCATAAAACTTACAAGAACTATTCATTCATTCATATGTTTATGTGAGTACATGTTAATATATCACGAACCATGTAAAACACATTTGGTGTTGTCACACTCTTGCCAATTTTTTCCCTGCACCATCTTTCCATTGAAGCCTCAAGAAATGAACCACTTTTCAACAAATCTGGTTGGAAAGCATCATTTCGCTATAGGTTACAGACTGTTACGTTTACCTTTGTTTTCATTCTAGTTGTTTGATTTAATGTAAGCTGCAAATAGATCGCTATACCTCTCGCCTCATCATCTTCATCATTATAACATGACAAAAATACTTTGTCTTCATTCTGAGAAGTATATTTATGGTTTCATTATTTAAAACCTAACAAACTTCAGTTTGTATTTTTTTTTTCTTGAAAAGTGTGCTTGTGCTATCTTTCTCTAATATTAGGCTAAATGTAGGATCACTGAAAACTGGATTAATGATGGTGCTAAAAATTCAGCTTTACCATCACAGGTATAAAATAAAATTTTAAAATATTAACAGAAGATTTTTCAATTGTAATAATATTTTGCAATATTCATTTGTACTGTTTTTTTCCAGAAATGCAGCCATGGTGAGCATAAGAGACTTCAAAAACATTAAAAAAGTCCTACCAATCTCAAACTTTTGAACGGCAGTGTACATACGCATCACTAAATGTGAAGTGAATTGCAAAACTGTAAAAATAAAGGCCAACAAATTTGCATTTTCTGTGAAATCACACAGCACAGCAGCTTTAGACTGTTTATTAACAGTCCTGATTTACAGTCTCAAATACAGAAACATTTCAAAACCTCTCTCTCTCACACTCTCTCTCTCTCTCACACACACACACACACATTAAGCATTCGAGTTGTAAATGCAGACATTCACACGTTAGAATCATTCTGCTGTGAACAACTAAGCAGAACATATTGAGAAGCACTTTAATTCTAGTGGATCAGTCAGGGCTCAAAGTATAGTAAAGATAATAAGAAAATTACTGGAAGTAAAAGGGGTACAAATAAACGGCATTCAAAAAAAGTTGGAAGACCAAAATACAATTCAAACACAAACCCTAAAATCCACTTTAACATAGAAACACTTGAAACATAACGTGATACACCTGTTCAAATTAATCAGATACTGTATACCTATGCGTTATTAAAGAAATTAAATTTAAGGAAACAGGGTGTGGAAGGTAAAATTAATAAAGCTTGTTTAAAGTAAAATATAAGAACACAAATCATGCTAATGGAAGTGTCTTTCTGTGTCAAATAATAATCACACACACACACACACACACACACGTAAATAAACAAGTGTTAATTCAGGCATTTTCTAGTCTCCCAAAGCTTCAAAAACACAAAAACCAAACACAAAACATGTGAAGCTGATCTCTGCATGGAAGAAAAAACTTTTAAAACAGCAAATTGAACATTCCAACTTTATATAACAGGCATCCAAAAAGCTCAAATAATAAAATATTTACAAAATAAAGCACAAAACCTTTCATATTCCCAAAAGCCTCATTTACAACTACAGATTCACAGTGAGGTTGTTGTTTGATCTTGGTTTGCTCAGTATTTGTAAGGGGAATATTGCAGCTGTGTGTCTGTGAAATTCCTTAAAGTAGGTTTTAATAATAATTCCTCTCGCACAGTGCTTCTCAAAGCTGTCCTGGGGATCCCCTAGCACTGCATATTTTGGATGTCTCCCTCATCTGACACACCAGATTCAACTAATCAGCTCATTAGTAGAGACTGCAAGACTCTAATGGGGTGTTACTGATGAGGGAGACATCCAAAATGTGCAGTGGTTGGGGGTCCTCAGGACAGTTTTGAGAAGAACTGCTCCAACACACACAATATAGAGATACTGCATAGCAAGGAGTGTAATAATTAAAAGTGGACAGGAGGAAAAGAGAAAACACACAAACCTGCAGCAAGATAGAGAGAAAAGCACAACCACATCAATCTTTCAAAAGGGAGCTATGACATCATGTGTGATGTCATCAAGCTCAATGAGCGCTGCCATGGCCGCACGTGAGGGCATTGCCATAGCGATGTGGTTTGTGTGGCGATTTTGTGCACAGTGAGCAAGAGGCAGTTCCTCTCCAGTCCTCTAGGTGTCCTCCTCCGGCAAATCCACTCCTCTTCTTCTGAGAGCATCGGCTCCGCCCACTCGCCGCCACTCTTCAGTCTTTCCTCCGTATTCGTCTTCATCATCCTCTTCCTCTCCATCTGCTTCCTGCTCATCTTCAGACTGCTGCAAGAGACGGACCTGCCCCGCAGGCAGTTTCCCTACAGAAACATTTATGCATCCACAATTACACAATATCATCTTAGCATTTTATAATAGTTTCTTTTATGTTCTCTGTTATAAGTTATAATCCCGTAGTCAAGCAGTAGTAGGTTCATATGAACATTCACACTTACTGTGGTGATAATCTGATGCAAATCGTCGTGATGGGAACACAAAATCTGCGACAAAAACCAGCACCTGAGAAAATAACACAATTGATTTCAATTGAGTTTGACGTTAGCATGTTCTAAGTTAATGATTTAAAGGTGCCCTAGAACCCTTTTTCACAAGATGCAATTTAAGTCTAAAGGTGTCCCCTGAATGTGTCTTAAGTTTCAGCTCAAAATACCCCATGGATTTTTTATTATTCAATTTTTTTAACTGCCTATTTTGGGGCATAATTAAAAATGCACTGATTCTGTGCGTATCCCCTTTAAATGCTCGCACTCCCCGCCCCCAAGCTCACAACTCTATAATACATTGCATAAACAAAGTTCACACAGCTAATATAACCCTCAAAATGGATCTTCACAAAGTGTTCATCATGCAGCATGTCTAATCGCGTAAGTATAGTATTTATTTGGATGTTTACATTTGAATCTGAATGAGTTTGATGGTGCTCCGTGGCTAACGGGGCTAATGCTACACTGTTGGAAAGATTTATAAAGAATGAAGTTGTGTTTATGAATTATACAGACTGCAAGTGTTTAAAAATGAAAATAACGACATGGCTTTGGTCTCCGTGAATACAGTAAGAAACGATTGTAACTTTAACCACATTTAACAGTACATTAGCAACATGCTAACAAAACATTCAGAAAGACAATTTACAAATATCACTAAAAATATCATGATATCATGGATCATGTCAGTTATTATTGCTCCATCTGCCATTTTTCGCTGTTGTTGTTCTTGCTTGCTTACCTGCATAAAGTCTGTTGATTTGGCTGTGAAGCTCCAGATGTTAATACTGGCTTGTCTAATGGCTTGAACATGAGCTGGCATATGCAAATATTGGGGGCGTACATATTAATGATCCCGACTGTTGCGTCACAGTCGGTGTTATGTTGAGATTCGCCTGTTCTTCAGAGGTCTTTTGCACAAATCAAATTTACATAAGGAGGAAACAATGGAGTTTGAGACTCACTGTATGTAATTTCCATGTACAGAACTCTAATTATTTAACTATGCCGAGGTAAATTCAATTTTCAATTCTAGGGCACCTTTAAAATTCTAATAAGCTTAAAAGAACACAGTATTAAACTGATTTTTGACTTTCACTACTTAAGGAAATATTTGGGGTACGTTTACACAACAACAATGTACTAAAAACGTAAAAGATGACAACATTGTCAAAACAATTCCTGGTCACACGGATCCGTGTAAACGCTGTATGCATGTCAGGCCAGTAGTTGGCGATGCGACTTTGTAAATAAACACTACGCACCTATAGCCTGAACATGGCAACACTTTAGTATAGAGAACACATATTGACTATTAACTATGACTTTTGCCTCAATAGGCTCCTAATTTACTGCTTATTAAAAGTTAGTAAGGTAGTTGTTGTATCGTTTAAGTTTAGGTATGGGGTAGGATTAGGGGGTGTAGAATATTGTCATGCAGAATTAAGCATTAATATGTGCTTTACACTGTGTGCAGAATTATTAGGCAAGCTAACTTTCTGATCATATTTTTTTTCCAAACACATTTTACCAATTTCAATCCACATCAATCTTAATAACTACTATTAATAATGTTTTTAATCATTTATAAGTGATATATAATTGTTCATGAAGGCTGGAAATGAAAAATGCCTTATATTCAGGTGTGCAGAATTATTAGGCAGGTTTGCTTTTACAGGCAAAATGAGCCAAAAAAGAGATTTAACTTAGACTGAAAAGTCAAAAATGATTAAATACTCACGAGAAGGACGCAATATTAATGCAATACTAGAAATTGCAAAGTTAAAGCATGACCAATGGACAGCAAAATGCTCATTAGGTCAGCGGGGTCATACAAAAACAGGTGGAAAAGAAAAGACACATGTTAACTGCAAAAGAGTTAAGAATTAAGGTGAAGAGTTAAGTGTGAAACCATCAGGAACCTTTTAGACTCCAGCGCCACCATTTTCCAGAACTGCAACCTACCTGGAGTCTCCAGAAGTGCAAGGTGTAGGATCTCAGAGACTTAGTTAGGTTAGCTAAAGAATCCTAAAAAATGACCCGCTCTTAATAAGAATCACAAGCTGAAGTGTTATAAAATACATGAAGACTGGGTTTTTATAGGCCTTATAGACAGACAGATTGAGAGTGACTCCTGAAGGACCAGCACCACATCCTCTTTTACCACTGTTTGAAGAATTTATCTTCCAGAATCTGGCAGTAAGTTTTGGAAGATCATTTTTAGTCCATCTCTGCAAGACGGACATTTCAGGATAAGAGAGGGACTAAAAGTAAACTCCCACACCTTACTGCCAGATTTTGGAAGATAAATTCTTCAAACAGTGGTACAAGAGGATGTGGTGCTGGTCCTTCAGGAGTCACTCTCAAGCTGTCTGTCTATAAAGCCTATAAAAACCCAGTCTTCATGTATTTCACAACATTTCAGCTTGTGATTATTATTAAGAGCGGGTCATTTTTTAGGATTCTTTAGCTAACCTAAGTCTCTGAGATCCTGACACCTTGCACTTCTGGAGACTCCAGGTAGGTTGCAGTTCTGGAAAATGGTGGCGCTGGAGACTAAAGGGTTCCTGATGGTTTCACACTTAATTCTTCACCTTAATTCTTCAATCTTTTGCAGTTAACATGTGTCTTTTCTTTTCCACCTGATTTTGTATGACCCCGCTGACCCCATGAGCATTTTGCTTTCCCTTGGTCATGCTTTAACTTTGCAAATTCTAGTATTGCATTAGTATTGCGTCCTTCTCGTGAGTATTTAATAATTTTTGACTTTTCAGTCTGAGTTAAATCTCTTTTTTTGGCTCATTTTGCCTGTAAAAGCAAACCTGCCTAATAATTCTGCACACCTGAATATAAGGCATTTTTCATTTCCAGCCTTCATGAACAATTATATATCACTTATAAATGATTAAAAACAATATTAATAGTAGTTATTAAGATTGATGTGGATTGGAATTGGTAAAATGTGCTTGGAAAAAAAATATGATCAGAAAATCAGCTTGCCTAATAATTCTGCACACAGTGTATAAGTACTAATACAATAGTACAGCCTTACAGTATGCAAGCTAAGCAGCAACTAGTTAAAAGTGAGAATTGTTCCCCATACTAAAATGTTACCCTGAACACATAATACGCATGCGCATGATGTCACCGCTTTCACAAATTTGCATTTTTGTAACTTACACTTACGATTACTGATATTATTTTCAAAAATTAAAAAATTTGGACTTTGAAACCCTTTTTTAAAAGTTTGCATTTTCAGGCCCCCAAAACACTGTTGTTGTATAAATGGCCAAAATGCATGAAAAGTTATCTATTTTTAGTTGAAAATGGTGTCATGTAAATGGGATTCTGGGATTATCCACTCCAAAAATTAAACTTGGAACAGATCTTAAGTACACTACTGTTCAAAAGATTGGGGTCAATAACATTTTTTAAAAATATTAATACTTTAATTCAGCAAGGATGCATTAAATTCATCAAAGGTGACAGTAAAGACATTTATGTTACAGAAGACTTCTATTTCAAATTCTGTTCTTTTGAGATTTCTATTCATCAAAGAGTCCTGAAAGAATTATCAAAATTTCCACAAAAATATTAAGCAGCTCAACTGTTTTCAACATTGATGATAATAATAAGAAATGTTTCTTGAGCACCAAATCAGCATATTAGAATGATTTCTGAAAGATCATGTGACACAAAAGTGTAATGGCTGCTAAAAACTGAGCTTTGTTATCACATAAATAAAATGAGATTTTAAAATATACAAAAAGCGAATTTTTAAAATTGCATCAAGTTTTCACAATATTACTTTTTACTGTATTTATGATTAAATAAATGCACCCTTGTTGAGAAAAAGAGACTGAGCATAAGAAAATACAAGGTAGTGTATTTGTGTACACTCACCAATCCAAGAGCCAATCCTGAGACGAGTGTTGCCAGAGCAAATATCCCATACGAGCCCCAAACCGGGACGCCCAGCTGCTCCGTTAAGTAATTATGGCAATGCTGAAACACAATATTAAAAGATCATTTAAATTAAAATGATTATAAATGTATCAGGTATTTACTATAAAATCATTACATTCATAAAATAACCATATATTTTCTACTGGCTTCAAATTATGCTTACAAAAAGCTCATGCAATTAAATAATTTGAATCAAATCACATTTCAAATCTTTTTTTTCTAGCTGTGTCAAATGCAGGATAATGTACAGTCAGGCAATTGTTATTGCAAAAATACCCTTCAGGGTGATACAAGTCCTCTCTTCTGTAAATGAGGGGGTTTATTTTACTTTATTGACTAGCTGACTGTATGTTATCCCTCAGTGTCTGCTGCTGGTTCCTTCACCATTAGTTTGAGGTATAAATTAATTGTGCCTGTAAGTTGTAACTGTAAATTATTCACAAAATTGCTAAGAAAATAGTGTATATACAGTACAGTCCAAAAGTTTGGAACCACTAAGATTTTTAATAGAAAGTTTAATTTAAAAGAAGTTTCGTCTGCTCACCAAGGCTACATTTATTTAATTAAAAATACAGTAAAAAACAGTAATATTGTGAAATATTATTACAATTTAAAATAACTGTGTACTATTTAAATATATTTGACAAAGTAATTTATTCCTGTGATGCAAAGCTGAATTTTCAGCATCGTTACTCCAGTCTTCAGTGTCACATGATCCTTCAGAAATCATTCTAATATGCTGATTTGCTGCTCAAGAAACATTTATGATTATTTTCAATGTTGAAAACAGTTGTGTACTTTTTTTTTTTTCAGGATTCCTTGATGAATAGAAAGTTCAAAAGAACAGCATTTATCTGAAATACAAAGCTTCTGTAGCATTATACACTACCGTTCAAAAGTTTGGGGTCAGTAAGAATTTTTATTTTTATTTTTTTTAAAAGAAATTAAAGAAATGAATACTTTTATTCAGCAAGGATGCATTAAATCAATCAAAAGTGGCAGTAAAGACATTTATAATGTTACAAAAGATTAGATTTCAGATAAACACTGTTCTTTTGAACTTTCTATTCATCAAATAATCCTGAAAAAAAATATTGTACACAAATATTTTGTACAATTGTACACATTAAATGTTTCTTGAGCAGCAGATCAGCATATTAGAATGATTTCTGAAGGATCATGTGACACTGAAGACTGGAGTAATGATGCTGAAAATTCAGCTTTGCCATCACAGGAATAAATTACTTTGTGAAATATATTCAAATAGAAAACAGTTATTTTAAATTGTAATAATATTTCACAATATTACTGTTTTTACTGATTTTTTAATTAAATAAATGTAGCCTTGGTGAGCAGACGAAACTTCTTTTAAAAACATTAAAAATCTTAGTGGTTCCAAACTTTTGGACTGTACTGTACATTTAAAATTAAATACTCAGAACTGATATGAATGCAGACCCACACACTCACCCTGATGAACATGGATAACTTAAAGAGGGCTGACATTGCGTTCATCCTACAAAAAACAAATATCAGTCAGACATTTTTCAAATCAAATGTAAAAACAGTCAGAGAGCAGTACATTAATAGCATGCTCTCCCTTTTCTGGAGACTTTACCAGACTCAGCCAGAGACTTTTGCATTATTACAGAATTTAAAACCACCCACACACAGAGCAAGTACTCACATGAAGGAAGAGGGGCCGAACCAGGAAGAGACCGGCTCTATGCTCTGCCATTTCTTCTCTTCAATGAAGCTCAGGAAGTCGTCTTTAGTTCGGGCTCCTTGATATCTCCGAAACACACCATCTTTACAGCTGCAACACACACACACACAATCAGCTATATTTAACCATTTATAAATGAGTTTTCATCCACCAACAGAGGGACTGTGCAGATGACTAAAAACAAAACAAATGCTGATGTCTACACTCTAAAAATAGATGGTTCTTTGAAGGTTCTTTACACATAGTAACAGTTCTATTCAGAACAGTATGGCCCTGAAGAACCCTTTATATACTGAAATGGGTCTTTGTGTTAGAGTTTAGGGTTCTTTTTTCCTGCATTTTTGTGTTTCAAATCTGTAACTATCAAAGACACACCATTACTGCTTTTCTGGAGCTCAGCCATCCAGTTACAGACTGTCAATACACTCTAACTGGTTGTAACTGGTTTCCTACCAGTCATGTCTTTTTCTTTTTTTAGTTTAACAGTACATGTAGCCTAAGTTTGAGCAGCTCTGTTCAGTTAAAGGATTAGTTCACTTCAGAATTAAAATTTCCTGATAATTTACTCACCCCCATGTCATCCAAGATGTTCATGTCTTTCTTTCTTCAGTCAAGAAGAAATTTAGGTTTTTGAGGAGAACATTCCAGGATTTTTCTCTATAGTGGACTTCAAGGTGGTTCAACGGGTTGAAGGTCCAAATTAGAGTTTCAGTGCAGCTTCAAAGTGCTCTACATGATCCCAGCTGAGGAATAAGGGTCTCATCTAGTGAAATGATCGGTCATTTTCTAAAAAAATAAAAAATAAAAATGTATATACCCTTTAACCACAAATGCTCGTCTTGCACTGCTCTGCGATCCGCATGCATGACGTAATCACGTTGGAAAGGTCACGCGTGACATAGGTGGAAGTACGGATCCAGTATCTACAAAGCGAACGTGCCAAGACTAAGTCAATGCCCTTTACAAAACAAGGTAAAACAATGATGTCGGACGATTTTGAAGTTGGAGGAGAAAATGAGATGGAGATTTTCGCCCTACCGCGGTACTTCCGCCTACGTCACACGTGAGTATATAAATTTATTTTTATTTATTTATTTTTTTTAGAAAATGACTGATCATTTCGCTAGATAAGATCCTTATTCCTCGTCTGGGATCGTGTAGAGCCCTTTGAAGCTGCACTGAAACGTTGGACTTTCAACCCGCTGAAGTCCACTGTATGGAGAAAAATCCTGGAATGTTTTCATCAAAAACCTTAATTTCTTTTCAACTGAAGAAAGAAAGACATGAACATCTTGGATGACATGAGGGTGAGTAAATTATCAGGAAATTTTAATTCTGAAGTGAACTAATCCTTTAAGGATACTTCTCTCCTCTACTAAGTAACAAAGATATTGAATGTATGATCTGTATTGTTAGATTTATTTATTTTTTTATTATTATTATTATGTTTATGCATGAACATACCCAGTAACAAAACAAACAAACAAACATTAAAGCCATCCCACTATATCACTTTTCCTTTTAACATTGTAATTGCTCACATACTGTAAATTTTTGCTACTTTTAACCTTCATTAACATAACTTTCTTTACATAAACAATTGGAAGAGCCACACTGTAACTCTAAACTCAATTGTGTATTTCAGATGCTGTCACATCCTACAACATCATCATCTGCAGAGAGAAACCGCCACTCAATTACACCAAAATGATTGACTTAAAGACATTATCAAGGATTGTGAAAATATTTCACTGTAACTTGGTGTTCATTAGGCCTACATCTATTTTGTGTTTCTGTGTTTTATGTCATTTAATAATGTATTTAGCTAATAACTGTTGTTAGAGCACTATCATTTTTGATACAATTTCACGTCACTTTAAAAATAAAATAAAAGTACGTACTTGACACAACATCTTGTTTTTTATTTTATGTAAAACCCTATTAGAGGCTACAAGACATTATAAGACCAGGGCAATAACAAAAAAATAAATAAAATAAATAATAATAATATATTAAAGGTGCCCTAGAACCAGTTTTTACAAGATGTAATATAAGTCTAAGGAGTCCCCTCAATGTGTCTGTGAAGTTTCAGCTCAAAATACCCCATAGATTTTTTTAAATTAATTTTTTTAACTGCCTATTTTGGGGCATCATTAACTATGCACCGATTCAGGCTGCGGCCCCTTTAAATCTCTCGCTCCCTGCCCACGCTTACCTAGTCTAATGATTCAGCTGTGCACAGATCCAGACGTTAATACTGCCTGCCCTTGTGTAATGCCTTGAACATGGGCTGGCATATGCAAATATTGGGGTCATACATATTAATGATCCTGACTGTTACGTAACAGTCGGTGTTATGTTGAGATTCGCCTGTTCTTCGGAGGTCTTTTAAACAAATGAGATTTATATAAAAAGGAGGAAACAATGGTGTTTGAAACTCACTGTATGTCATTTCCATGAACTCTTGTTATTTAACTACGCCAAGGTAAATTAAATTTTTGATTCTAGGGCACCTTTAATACTTGTATATATAAATATTAATGATGCTAATATTAATATCAAAGATAATAATATACTAATATTAATTAAAATATTATTTAAACTATTATTAAAAAGGTTCCTATATAGCACTTTCAAAGCATGGTTATTTATGGAAACTTATAAAAAAGGGTTCTATTTAGAACCTAAAAGGGTTCTGCTATTGTTACAAGCCAAATGACCCTAATTTTTAGAACCATTTTTCTTTGGAGTGTCTATCTATCTATCTATCTATCTATCTATCTATCTATCTATCTATCTATCTATCTATCTATCTATCACTAATTACCAACTAACTTCTAAAGAGAGGGTTAAATGTGTGTAAACTCACTGGTAGATAGTTGGGAGAGCTGTGATGATAAACCTCCCACTCAAACCTGCAGCACAGAGAGACAGAGACAGGAGTGAGTCTCATAAGGACAGGGGATCAGGTGAGCAGAGAAAACAGATGTGAGGAGATAACATTATACCTGGCTGCTCGGTGACGTCCACTTTGGCAATGTTCACATCCAAATCTTCTCCCCATTCTGCAAACTCATTCCACACGGGCTGGAGCTGCTGGCAGGCTGGACACCATGGAGCAAAGCTGCAGCAGACAGACAGACCTTTAATCCAATAACACAATCCCAGCCAGAGGAGACACAAAGACACTGAGGCTCATTTGTTTTCCATCGGATCTATTTAACTACAATCCTCTTGTTCGACGGCTCTAGCTGGAGGAAGTGTGCTGTGCAGGGGAAAAAGACTTAAGTGTTATTTCAACTTAAGTGTTTTTGGAAGATAACGCATAAGAAGGATAATGACATTTCTGACATCATGTTGTTCCAAAGCTGTAAGACTTTCTTCTATGGATTACAATAGGAGATGCTATGCAGAATAACGGCCTCAGTCACCATTCAATTTCATTGCATCTGTTTTGCATACAATGAAAGTGAATGGTGACTGAGCCTGTCATTCTGTCTAATATGTCCTTTTTCTACTTCATAGAGGGAAGAAAGTCATATGAGGTTAGATTAACATGAGGCTGATTCAATTATTATATTCATTCATTTTGGCAAACTCTTTAACTTCAAGACCACAGAACTTCCTCTAACCTGAGCCCAGTGCAAGAACACGGCAGTAAGAAATAATGAAATAATCTTAGTTAGATATTCATTTACAGTCATGTGTAACACTAATTACCATGCACAAATAAAAACACATTTTTTGCACAACTGAATCTAATAACTCACAACTCGATCATCCATTCTCCTGTCAGGATTTCCTCCCAGTTTCCATCTGTGATTACTCTTAAATGACCCGGCTTGGCCGTTGCGGGCTGCAGCATCACACATGTTACGATAAGAGCAGAAAACACACACGCGTAAGCTGTCATCTCCCTGACTCTGCATGTGTATGTGCACGCCATGTTTCAGCGCCCACTGCTTCCCTTCCCCTTCCGCTTCCGCCTCCACTCCCACGTGCTGCTGATGGGCGGAGCCGCGTCATCGACGTCATGACGCATTGAAAAGTTTTAAAACATAATTTAACCCACTTCCTGACACTTATTTATTTATTTTTTTCTATTGTATGATTAATGAATTCATATATGCATGTAATTGTATGCCTGGCTCTTTGTATTAATAGTAAAGGTATTCCATGAAATAACTAGGCTACTGTTTGTCTTGTTTTATCTGCTATTAGGTATTTTTCTAACTTAAATAATAAAATAAAAGTAATTATAAAATTAATTAAACAAATGTTCTATTAATATATATGTATTATTATATATGTTAATTATATAATAATTATAATACAATATGCACGTTAAATATGTTTATAATTAATTTCAATAACTGTATTTAAAGTTATTTAATTTGTATTTAAATAATGTATTTTCTATTATATTTGGCTCTATTAAATTTGGCTTCTATTTATATTTTAAAATAAATATTACATTTTATGTACATATATTTTAATATATTTAATTTCAGGTTTAAGATCAAAAGTTGGCAACTTTTACGGTCAAGTAACATTTATAATTTGCAACAAATAACATATCCGACTGTTACATAAAATAGATGAAAAAACTATACTTTTTATTTTTATTGAAAGACACATTGTTGATCAAAAAAAGTCAGAACACACGGTGGCGCTATGAGCTCATTTGAGCTAATGATCTGATTTGTGAAAGCCGATGTACTGATTTTACTGCACTGTTTGTGATTTAACATGAGCACAATTTGTGAATCCATTAGGAGAATATACAAATCACGAAGATTGTAGCCTATACTTACAGATTTTGTGTGTGTGCATGTCTGTGTAGAATCACAGAACAATCCAGAAAAGAGAATGCTTCACAGTTTGCTAAACGTGAAAAACAATCAGGCACACACACACACACACACACACACACACCCTCAGAGGATGTTGTTATGACTCGCTCTCTGCTGACACTAAATGAGTGCTAATGACAGCAATGATGTGATAATTGCTGTGCATACAGTGAATATGTTAAAAATGTAAATGTGTTGAGCTTGTGAGATTAATGTAATTGTTTAAGCTGCTTTATCAAGAAAGGGATACAGGATGGATATATATATATATATATATATATATATATATATATATATATATATATATATATATATATATAAAACGTTACTCAAACATGATGGTTTGACATTCTCTCTCTCTCTCTTTAAAAAAATTCAATTAACTTTTTTTTTAAAAATATAATCATTTAAACAGTCACTGCCATAACTTGTTTTCATAACAAATGTATTTAAACATATTAAATAATTAAGATATTAACAGGAAAAGTAAATATAATGAATATATAAGCTAATAAAGTGCATATATTTAGTGAAATGCTCCCCTCGAGTTCATTTCTCTAGTCAACTAACATGCTGTGGACTAAATGACTTGCCTGAGGTAAATGTAATGCTATATGAGATATTATTCTCAAGATGTTTTATTGATGTCTTTTGACTACACATAAACTTATCTATGCATGAATCCATTTTTGTTTCTGCCGGTGGGTGCCCACACTCGACCGGCACACCCCCCTACACTGACTTCCGTATTCAACGTACGAAGAAAGTGTAAAACTCTTGAAGTTCAAAAAGCTTAAGCTACGTCCGCGACACCAGTTTACACTTTCTTCGTACGTTGAATACAGCGGTCTGGCGGAAGCTGGATATTTTACTTCATAACTTGTTAAATGGATATATTTTTTTACACAAACGCATCGCTTTGCTTCAGAAGGCCTTTATTAACCCCCCGGAGCACACGTTTATGATGGATGGATGTAGAAGGAAACGCTTTCTTCAGCTCATTCTAGTGACCCCCATTCACTGCCATTATAAAGCTCGGATGCGTTAGGATATTTATTAATATTTCTCTGATTGTTTTCATCAGAAAGAAGAGAGCGATATACACCTAGGATGGCTTGAGGGTGAGTAAAGCTTGGAATAATTTACATTTGAAAGTGAACTAATCCTTTAAATATAAAACACTTTCAAATATCTGATTCCCCCTAAAACTGCTTATTTTGTGTGTATTTCTTCATCCGTGAGTGTGTCTGACTTTGGATCTTTCACAATTAAACTCTTAAAACACAGTTTTTTGACTC
The DNA here is from genome assembly GCF_018812025.1 of Megalobrama amblycephala. Taxonomy (NCBI): domain Eukaryota; kingdom Metazoa; phylum Chordata; class Actinopteri; order Cypriniformes; family Xenocyprididae; genus Megalobrama; species Megalobrama amblycephala. The sequence goes on along the minus strand of NC_063053.1, from coordinate 29,160,042 downwards.
TCATTTGAATCTGAAACATCATTTACACCACATCTCAATTTATGTACTGTTTGATAACATTCTGTGAACATGAGAAAGGTGAAAATTATATTTGAAACATTTTTGGATTAAAATGCCTAATACATTTTTCTTGCTAGCTGGGATTCATTGTTTGCATTTTATGCATCCTAAATACACACATTAAGTAATATTTTCACACTTACATAATTTGAATCTGATTGCAAATGATGTGCAATAGAAATATTCCATTCACACATCATGTCAAGTGTCCTCACACATCATGTCTCATATTCATCTCAAGCATGCTTTTCACTGATAATTTTGTTTCCTTGGTAACCAAGGACACTAAATTACAGATAAAACTTTATTAGATAGAAACACTGTTCATTGTGGTGGAAATAAACTGATATGAATCATTTACACACCATGTATTGAAATGGTTTATGATTAATTCATTTTTATATTTTTAAATTAATATAATTAAAAAACTCATTTTGGAAAGTAACAAACAAATAAAATAAATAAATGAATTAATAAATGAATTAATTAAAATAAATGAATTAATAAATTAATAGAAAAATGAGATATCAGGACGCTCAGATCTGCAGAGTACATTTTTATGTAATTAAAATAATCGCTGTCCATTTCTCACTCCTAACATTTTATCCGGTTAACACCATGTACGGAGTGTTACGCAGTGACAGTTCTCATTGACGTCTGCACACACACACACACACACACACACACACACGCACACGCACGACAGGATGCACGTGGGAGGAGAGAAAACGCCGGAGACAGCATGAATAGGAGTAGGTGGATAGAAAAATCTACTTTCCCCTCTATTTCTCATCCTCAATCTCAAACAGGCTTTTACCTGTTATGCAAGGCGCTGCCTACTCTCAGCATCATAGAAAGAGCATGCTCATTTTCAGATGTACCAAAAATAAATTCCATTCTGTGAACTACTGCCACACACTTATGCTAATGGACAGGCATACTCATAAAAACGTTATTAGAGATGCGGGTTGTCTTCATTAGATTGCATTACAGCTTTTATATAACTGTGGATGATGAACAGCTTGTGCTCACAGACAGAAGAAAAAAATGAACTTAACACTAAATCCACACACAGCACGGTCTGATTGATTCCTATTTGACGCAGAACCCTAAATCTCTATAGCCAGGATGTCGACTGAGAAATCTAGGGACACAGTCCAAGCCAATTTCTGGAGCTGCAACTCCTTCTGCCTGGAGATTTTAAGTCTCCAAAAATCTTTCAAAAGATTCAGCATCACCTCCTTCACCACGAGCAGCTCCAGATGGACAGACTGAAGCGGAGAGCCAGGGAGAGCAGTTGCAGAGCTGTTCTAGGTTTACTGTGCAGCTGTGCGTACAATCATTGTCCTTGCAGGTCTTTAGAGATCAGTAACTTGAGCAACACAGTTTTAGTTTTTCTAAAGCTTTGAGAATGGACTGTTTTCTGTCTATAAATGTAACCAAACAGTCGTCCCCTTGTCTAATAAAACATGTAATATATTAAAGCGTCTTTAGTATTTTCATGGTTTCTACAAAATAAAACCAGAAATCGAGGGTAATGCGGGTATGATATCATTGATAGGCGACACACAGACAGTCGGACACGTTCATGTCCTGGTTAAAAATGGCTTATTTCTCTGGATTTAAAAATTCTTGGAAACATCTAATATACACAAGTCAACAAAATATATAACAATTGGACATTTTGGACATTTTAATAAAATTTTTTATATATTGTGCCTTATATTTAAAGCATTATCAACAAAACATTCTGAGATGTTGAAAGAGAAGAAAAAAAAAACTTATAAAATTTCTGTTAAATAGGCTAGATAGATTAATATGTAAAGTTGATTTAAATATGAATAAATTGGTATCTGTTAAAGAAACTGAGCGTTTTGTAACCCAGAAATCACTCTCATCAGCATCCTGAGGTTGTGGGTTTCTGATAGTTCAGGACTTTGTAGTTCTTCTGAATCTTGGCAGGAAAACTAGCACTGAGTAAATGTCTATATGATATTATTGCTCAAAAATTTTACCTCTCAGATCTTTATCTGGCAACATAAGGTAAAAAAACACTGTAAAAAATGACCGTGATTTTAACAGTAAAAGACTGTAAAAATGCTGCGGTGAAAAACTGTTGATTGGTTTACAGAAAGTTTCCGTACTATATACGGTGAATAACTGTAATAGATCTAATGGTACATTTAATGTAATTTTATGGTAAAATACCGTTAAATTCACAGTTTTTGGAAGTGAAAAATAACAATTCATTGTAAAATTTACAGTGAAAAACCGTATATTGACATTCCCACAATTCCCTGCGTGATACTTCACATTTGATATATTTTCGTTGAAATAACTCTGTTTCTTCTTAGTTTTTCTCATTTTTTTCTAATCAGTTATGTACATTAGGTTTTTATGTTACATCTAATGTTGTTAAATTAATGTTTATTGCATTTTTAAAATTTCATGCATGTTACCATGATGGTGTTTAGTGTGTGTGTGAATGACACTGTGTGCACCTTCTATATGTTAGTGTTGTCCTTCTCAGCTTGTGGAAAAGCTGCTTGTGATGAACTTTGATTCATCATGTGACTCTTATCACCACTGTGTTTGGTGACTGTCAGTGTATTATAAAGGTACAAAACAGATATTAGTACTTCATTAGGTTAGTAAATTAACATTATATCAGTTAATGAAATACATTATTTTACCGTAAATTTAACAGATTTAAAATGTAAAATTCACATGTAACTCCGTAAGTATGTTTACGGTTTGATGTCATTTTTACAGTATTGTTCTGGTAACCACAGCTGCCGGTATTTTTCCGTAGAAACAAGGGGATTTTTTTTTACAGTGTATAGTGTTTAACAAAGTTTGTGGCTTTTAGTCCATGTGTGTGAGCTTTGAGGTCATATACAGTATGTAATAGTGTACTGCTGAACTTTGACAGAATTTAAGATAGCAGATACAGTTACATTTTTCTCTTCCTGGGAAATTGAGGCAAAAATATCAATGACGCATCCTGCACTACAAAGATTTTTGTCCAATCAAATGCTCTCTAGCATGAGAATGTCTCTCCCCATTTTATTTTCAACTAAGTAGCAGCCAATCATGGCAAGGCAAGGCAATTTATTTATAAAACACAATTAAAAACAATAGTTTGTTGACCAGTGTGCTGTACAATTCTTAACCCTTGTGCATCAAAAAAAAAAGTTACACATAGGTGCAAAATGGACAAAAATGTCCATGTCCAAAAACTGTCATAAAAATATGATTTATTGATATTTTTTTCCATTTTCACTGATGTCAATTTTTTAACCAGCATCTGTTCTATCCATAGATACCAAACATTCATTAATTTTAAGAACTTTAAATGCTGGTTTGTTTACATAATGCCATAGGTGTTTTTTTATGAATGCTTTGCTTTTATGGTGCTTTGCTTATTAGATTCTTGGGTGTGTCAATGAAGAACAACAACATTAATTTTGAGGCACTTATATTTTTATGTAGTGTCAGATTCTTTACAGAAACTAACACTTAGGTCCAAAATGGACAAAAATGTCCATGCCAAAAAACTCTCATAGAAATATTATATATTAATATTTTTTTCCACTTTCACTGACTGTTTTTTTTTTTTTTTTTATCAGCATCTCTTCTATTCATAATTACCAAACATTCATTCACTTTCAGAATTTTAACGCTTTACAAATTGGCTTCTTTACATCCTCAGCACCTGTGTGCTCACTGTCAGTGGCCAACACTAGCTTCAGAGCTTCCTCTGCTGAGTAACGTCTCTTCATCTTGCAAACAATGAAATGATCAACCCTTCAAGCACCACATATTTATAGGTTTGGCTGTGAGGACACCTGTGTGAACTCAAACTTTGTATAAAATCTACCAGACTAAACAATCAGCATTTTCTAGTGGTGAAAACTAAAACAATGTGTTTAGGGGCTTCTGAACTTCTACTTCAAATTCAAGCGTACCTTTTATCTCTGTACAAAAACAATAACAAGTGAAAAAGTGCAATCAAGGGTTAAGATGCGTGTTTGGTCGAAAGAGAAAAACCTCAAAGCTCATTAACCTTCTTTGACCTTTTTCATAGTTTTCACATGGCCCTATGACCCTACCAAGGGTGTGACTCATACATGGAGTGGGATTATTGATTGCCAGTACAATATAATTTTTTCAAAATAATTACACACATTAAATTTTCAGTAAACACATGCAAACTACACTCTGACATCCTTACCAACATACCCACACAATTATAGCTGCATTATTTTTCAAATTGACTCTATAATATGCATAAGCAGAAAACACAAATAAAGCGAGTATTTCTTTTATATGCCAAATTTTAAAATATGGCACAATCTAGTAAAAAATGGTAAAAATGTAAAATTTGAAGCCTTGCTGATAGAATGAATGCCTATTTGCAAATATTGTATCATTTTATAGTCAAATGGCCCTGGGTTAAAAAATTGGGTTTCAATGTGGACATTTTTGTCCTTAAAGTCCTGAGTGTGAGTATTTTTTGTACGGAGGGTAAAATTGATTTTTTTTGAAGGAAATTAGGGTAAAATATTAAAATTCCAATAAAAATAAACACCTGAGCCAAAATTCATGTAGCTGGCATTAACAAAGGCACACTTATAACAAAAAACAAAACTGAAATGGACAAAAATGTCCATAAGGTTGCACAAGGGTTAAACATATGCAAAAAAACAAGCATACCAATATTATACAACAAAGATGTCAAACTACTCAACGTAAAACAACAAAATTACAACATATCACTAAATAGGATTCAACAAAAAAGCCAGTGTGGAGGCAGTTCTAATTTGTAAAGATAAACTGTTCCAGAGCTTCAGGGTCAATACTGCAAAAATGACAAAAACTCAACAAAATTATTAAAACTTTAACTAAAATTAAAGTGAAAAGAGAAAATATAAAAAATAAAATCTAATTCATATTTACAAAACAATAATAATATATCAATGATACTGATATAACACAGTTTCATGCAGTCTTAGATAATATTCTGAAGCAATAACACATGTTGCACTGTGTCCCAAGTAAGACATGTTCCTGGATCAACATATTTTGTTGATCCTGGAACAACATTCCTGTCTGAAAATTTAGTCTTAACCCTATTCCTACCCCTAAACCTAATCCTACCCATAACTTATCCTTAAAGTCAGAGAGGAAAGATAGGTGAATCATATTGATGTAGAAGCACCTAACCCTGGTTGTAAACCTAAACTTGACATAAATGGTAAACTTGTCCCTTAAATCTGATTGGTTGATTGAAATGTTGATCAACAAAGATGTTGATCCAGGAACATGTTGTACTTGGTGAAATCACATTCACCATCCCGTACATAGATTGGCTAGTTTATACACATTTCTATAATTTCTCTATTAGTTCTCTAATAAATGTTGATCATTTTGGATTCATTTTGTTTAAGAAGGTCAAGATCTGAGCACCTCCTTGAAGATTTTTATGCAAATACAGCTGACTCTCTGCTCTGAGAATCTCAATAACTACTGGCCTCAGTTCTGCTCTGTGACCCAATTACTGTCATAAGAATAAAAATGATTAAGCAATTAATTTCCCCCCACCAAATCTCACCCACACAAATAGGCCTACTCACGAGAGTGGCACATGGACAAAATTCACATGGCTCTCAATCACTGGCCTTCTAACACACACACACACACACACACACACACACACACACACACACAACTCTACAACAACCTCAATACGCCCACACACACTCTCCTCCTGCACTCCTCTACTAGCACTCACGTTTCCAATGTTCACACGTGTCTAAAACACACGACACAATACAAAACAGAGGTCAATAATGTGGTCAAATCAATAGTAGCTGCACTGTAATAGTTTACCACACACCTGACCAGCATTATTCAAAAACACACCATCATGTCCCTGATAGCGAGCAAGTCCAAGCATAAACAAAACTAAACACAAAGGCGCAAAGGGACTTTGTTAAACCTTATGGGCAACCATTGTCCTTTCGTTCGCTGTCTGATGATATAGATAAACTTTAGCGTAAAGTGTGTGACAGATTTTCTCTGTTGTAATTTCTCTATCCGCTCTCTCTTTGGTTACCATGGAAATTCTGCTGAAGGCAATTATCATCATCACCCAGGCCAGCAATTAAGGACTGAACATTTCAGATTTAGCTCCTACATTTTCAGCTGCCAAAGCGAAGACTGACTTATGATGTACATAAACACACCTTAGGAGGTGAGGGACAGGAAAATGAGGCGCGCTGTGAGAACAGGTGCACTACCACAAACATTGGCTGTGTCTCAAATTCACCAAGCACTTCTGCTTTGCATCATGAGTCTGATTGGATTCCTGGAGCTCATCGCATAAACTGACAGGGATTTTATGCAGTAGCTGTTGGCGCTCGTGCACCAGTGCTGGAGTCAGCCTACGCCCACTGAATTTATACCGCCCCCTCCTCTATCCTCCGGTGCACAGGACGGAGAACCCGAAGGAGACGCGTCCGTGCAGAGCTACTGCCATCGCTGGGAGTATTCCGCTTTCGTTCATAGAAAGTCTCCGAATCCGTCTCGAACGACAAAGATGGATGAAATGGAAGAGGAGTTAAAATGCCCGGTGTGCGGCTCGTTTTTCCGCGAGCCTATCATCCTGCCCTGCTCGCATAATATCTGCCTGGCCTGCGCGAGAAACATCCTTGTGCAGACGCCCGACGCTGAATCCCCGCAGAGCAGCCGCGCGTCCGGCTCCGGCGTCTCCGATTATGATTACTTAGACCTGGATAAGATGAGCCTGTACAGCGAGGCGGACAGCGGATACGGCTCTTACGGCGGGTTCGTGAGCGCACCGACCACCCCGTGCCAGAAGTCCCCCAACGGAGTGCGAGTTTTCCCCCCTACCGTGCCTCCTCCTCCCCAGGCACAACACCACCTGCTGCCTCACACAGGCGTCCTGCCGCCTGTCCCGCGGAACTCCTGCCTCACCTGCCCGCAGTGCCACCGCAGCTTGACGCTGGACGACCGGGGGCTCCGGGGCTTCCCCAAGAACCGCGTGCTCGAGGGAGTGGTGGACCGGTACCAGCAGAGCAAAGCGGCCGCGCTCAAGTGCCAGCTGTGCGAGAAGAGTCCCCGCGAGGCGACGGTCATGTGCGAGCAGTGCGACGTGTTCTACTGCGACCCATGCCGCCTCCGGTGCCACCCGCCCCGGGGTCCTCTGGCCAAACACCGGCTCGTGCCGCCGGCGCAAGGCAGAATCAGCCGCCGCACGAGCCCCCGGAAGATCTCCACCTGCACCGAGCACGAGCTGGAGAACCTGAGTATGTACTGCGTCCAGTGTAAGACTCCCGTGTGCTACCAGTGTCTGGAGGACGGCAAACACTCCACTCATGAGGTCAAAGCGCTGGGGGCCATGTGGAAGCTCCACAAGGTGGGGAAACTGGTTGAGGTTGTTGTTTATTTATTACATTTCCCCCCGATGATGACTAAAAATCATCTCTGACCAGCTGGTTTAAACTGGTCTCATGGATGAACAACCTGGTGTCTCACAGCCTGGGTCTTCACTAGCCATTTTAAAACTAGCTAAAACCAGCTTAAATGTTTTTCAGCAGGCTGAGAGCTCTGGTTTTAGTATAAGGGTCTGACATGTGTAGTGCAGTAAGACTTGTCACTGTGATGGTTGAGACACCACCGGTCTAATTAAAACACAGCGCACGACACAGCCAGCCATGATTCAGGCCAAATGAAAAACACTTGTGCACCAGCTCTCATAGATTTAACAGGAAAAGGCATAAAAGACAGACCTTTTAATGGAAATATGTTTTTGAGGCATCTATGATCATAACTGCAGTGCACTGTAGGTGCTTTTTTTAAAGGGATGGACGTTTCAGTGTCCTGTGTGTGGTGTTGTGATGCATGTTTTGATCAGAATATGCATGTTGATTGGAACTCAACCATACAGGTTGGTTGTGTTAACTGTGTGTGTCTGGATTCCTCAGGGAATGTGCAAAACTGCAGTGACAGTGGCCTGTTGTTGTAGCAACATGAGGCAGATAGCTGATTTACTGTCTGTCTGTCTGGGAAGGAGAAAGGAGTGTATCCATAGGAGAGCCAAAGAATGAGGGAAGAGTCCCCTCTCTTTCTCATAGTCCTAACATGCTGCATCATGTGAGTCAGTAAATTGTGAGTGAATTAATAAACCTTCAGCGAGACTGAGTTTGAGTTTTATGTAATCAGAAACCATAATCCTCAGCAATGGAGATGATGGATCAATAAGCACATGGTTTAACATGGCACACACACAGGTCATGTACTCTGTTCTTTTAGAAATATTATTGTTGGTGTGAGAGACAACCAACAGTATAATATTGGTGATACAGCGATATTACAATTCTGGGCGATATGATAAACTGATCATTATTGTCATGTTATGGCTGATAATCAATAAATTGGCGATATTAAAATTCTGTTGAATACTCTAAACTAAAATCAGTCATTTAAAATGCTTCAAATTAATTTAGGCACCACAACATTATAATTACAGTAAATTAATATTTTTAGATTTGCTAAAGATTACATTTAAAGAGATCATGACATGGATTTTTTTATTTTAATCAGTTCCTTGAGGTTCACTTATGTTAGTTAAGTTTTATGCACAAAAAAAAACAACTATATATGTGGAAGAACAATTATTTTCAACCTTAATTCTGACCCTGATCTGTTTTTAAGGGGCGGGTCCTTTAAGGTTTGTCAGTAAACGGCCACTGTTATGATTGGCTAATGTCGTTACATAGGAAACAGCATCAACGACCACTCACTATTGCATGTGAGTAAGTGTTTTAAAAACCTTATCCATATAAAAGCGTCATTTACAGACGAAGCATTATAAAATCGTTTCCTTATATGGTTTGTGATGCAGCTGCTATAAGATCCAAAATAGCTGACTGCTTCATCTGTCAACAAAAGTTTCTTTGTGAACTTTCAATTTTGCCTCGTTTACAAAACGATCTGCTGTCAAATTATCTGAACAAACATATAATGCTCTGACGCGATCCAGGACACCATTAAAAATAAACCATTTGCTGAAGCTGGTATTCTTCTGTTTCTACAGAAATTAACAAATGAGCTATTTCAACAGAACGTATCAAAGTGAAGTGGAGTATGTCATAAAGTAAACTCGCATATGTATACTGTATCCAGTGTAGACAGCATCAGTGATTATAATGGATTCTAATTGCTTTTGATGCGACATGACGAAAAAACAGCTTGTTTGGATATTGTGGGATCTGTGATGTCACACGGGTGAATGCATTTGCATATGACTGCCTCCAGAGCAAGGCATCGATGAATAGTTTTACATCATCACACCATAGGTGGCGAGGTCAATAACACTGAACATCACCTATGGTGCGATAAACTATTTGTCGAAAAAATACTATTTGAAAATAGTGCATTTTAAGGCATGTGATTGCAATTTATTTTGCAATTTTACTGTTGTGTGGTACTAATATTCACCCTCTTTCACCTTTGAAGTAGATAAGGAGACGTTTTAATGGGCAGAGCAGAAAAAGTTACCCGCGGCACTAGGAAACAATTCGTATTGCATGACCGCCCCCTCAGTTCAAGCACTGCATTGCTCCATCTGGATTGAGCTACATTATTGTGTGTTTGGTTACATTACTCTCTGTTCAGAGCTCCATGTGTGAAGTTGTGGCTGCATAATATCAGTTTGAACTGGGACAGCAGCAGCGTTACGGCAGACCCAAATACGGCTTCCCCCTTTTAGCACCTGAGACACACACACACACGCGCAGAGCAGATCTTGGATCAGTGTCCTCTACTATGGTCCCATCTGTAGCTTTTTCACTAAACACTAGTGAGCTGGCCTCATATCAGAGGAAAATGGCCTCTTTCCGCACTGCAGACACTTGCTCGTCATTCACTAAACAGATTGTAGTTTTGCTTTAGCCTCAGGGCCCCATATGCTTCTTTTTCTCTCATTTTCTCTATCTCTGTGTCACATACACAGACACTTACACAGCAAACAGGAAATGGGGCATCTGTGTTGATGCTATAAAAGATTTTTACTTGAAGGGAATATATTCCTGCTTTTGCAACAGTGCAAAATATTTCAATTTTAATGGGTAAAATAGTAGTCCACAGATATGGCTGATATCTAGAGAGCTGCGGGACAGATGTCGAAATGAACATCAGAATGTTTACTGACAATTCACTTAATTGTGAGCAAAACATTTTCCAGTGAAAAAGGCTTTTAGATTTTGGAACTGGTCTATCCTTAGTACAAAAAAATACATTACTAAAGCTTTTTAGTAAAATTCAAATGCTCTTCTGAAAGAAATGGATGTTTGATAAAACATATTTTCAATAGAATGATGATTTCTATCTCTTCCAGAGCAAAGATGGATGGTTTCCATCTTTTCTTTTCTTCTATTTAAAGGTGCTCTATGTAAGTTTTTGACTGTACTAAAGCATAAAAATACCATTAAATGTTTCCAGATATTTATTAAACATGCTGAGTTCACATTTTCTCTGAAAACCATTGCTACAGCCAGTTATTTTACTTTGAAATTTGTTTTTTGTTTTTGTTTTGGTCTGCGCAAGACCGCACCTTGCCAATTTACCCAATAGTATTTCGCCACCCTGGGTTGCCATTGGCGGAAAACGCATGCAGCGAATTGCAGCCATGGAAGTCCGCGAACAAACTGGGTCAGAGATCGCAGATTCTACCTGACCTAAAAAGTCTCAGCATCTATCTAAAAAATCTTTACGAACGGGAGCATCAATAAATCAACTAATTATCTTACTGTGTTTAAGTCTCTTCGCCTTCCAATGTCAATTGAGCTTGCTCCTGTTGCGTGTCCTCAAACTGGCAACCCGCAAGAGCGTCGAGTCTGAGGAGGAGGGGGCGGGGCAAACAATATTTTGAATTTGGACTGCAGTACCCATTTCAACCCCTAGCTGTCATTCTTACATAGAGCACCTTTAAGTCTCTCTAGCAAAACCAAGTGGAAATACAAAAAAATTATTTCTCAAATATTCCTGTTGTCCCCTTCACTCCGACCCTGTCTTCCATTGCACGGACAAACTAGTAGTGTGTAGTCGTGTGTAATTCAGTGAAATGTTTGGCTTTAGTATGTAGTATTCTAGTGTGTAACACTGCGATATGTAACTAAAAACTCATAATAATAATACATTCACAACTGTGACTAACTTTAAGGTAAGACACCACAGGTGAATGTGTAAATAATTTTAATAAATAGATATGACCATATTCCCCAGTTGATTAATTGTAGTACATTAAGACAATTGTTTGTTTGTTTTTTATCACAAATTTTCTGAAATATGCAAAAGATCTAATTTAAATATACATATATATTTGCATACATTTCCCGAATGGAAATCTGATAAAGCCAGGTTTTGGATATCTCTTACTCTGTAAATCAGAACATATTGTCAACAGTCAGAAAAAAAAAGAAGCATTTTCACAATATATTTAGGAATAAAATGTATATATATATATATATATATATATATATATATATATATATATATATATATATATATATATATATATATATATATATGTGTGTATATATACGAATGATATGAACAAAACCCTCTGTAAAAACCTTCAGAATAAAACCTGAAAGTTTGGTTTAAGTGCTTTTAAAGCAGAGATTTCTGGCTCAGTGCAGGAGGAAAAACTCTTTGAGAAAACGTTATAAAATAAAATAAATAAAATGTGTATTTTGAATGTTTTCTTTCCACTAGTCTAAAAGAAGACATGTTGCAAAATAGCCTATAGTCTTAAACGTGACCAGTGCAAGAAAAAAACTATGGTTTCACCCATAATGTCTTGCCTTAATTATTTAACTAATGGGTTTGTAGCAACTGGGCGCTTATTACAGAACCATCCTAACTAGAATCCTGTCTTATCTGTTTAGTCACCATGGTGATTTCAGCTCTCATTTAGGACAAAGATTTAAGATAGGATGATTCTGTAACATTGCCCCTGCTGGGTTCTCATTGTAGTATGTAAGGTGCTAATATGTAGTGGTTTTGTGTGTAAAGCTGTAACATGTTTGGCTTTAATGTGTAAGGCTGTCATATGCTCTGCAGTAGTATGTAATCTTCTTGAGTGTAATCCTGTAGCGTATATCTATATGGTTATAATGTAGTATATAGGCCATAGAGTAAAATTTGGAGCACTGTGATTCATTCCTTGTTCTCTCATTTTTGTTCCTTGTTTGAGAACAGACCACAAATGAAAGTGGAGGTCTCTCGGCGGATGGTTGTCATAGCAATGTGAGAACATTCATAATGGGATATTTTCCCACTCTAAAGCAACATCCTTTGACTGTCCCTGACGCACACACACATACGCACATACACTCCTCTTCCTATTCTCTCACCCACTCTTTTAATGACAGATTTAATGACTAACCTCTCACAAATTTTGTCACTTTCTCTCTCAACTCAACTTTTTTCTCAAACACTTTTTGTGTAGCTCCCTGATTCTCTGTTGCAGCAGTTTGAACTGAACATTAAACTGTTAAATAAAGTGTTAAGAGTACTGAAAAAAGTATTATAGTAAACATAGCAAAATTTGATTAAATATTTTAATACAACATTGAATCTCTTTTTGGTTTGAAATCTAACAAAGCACCATTTCTAATTCAAATTCGCTTGTTTTGTATGATTATTCACTCACAATTTACTAAACTAAAATTGTTTATTTTCCAATGATAAGGCTGTTAGATTTGTATCCTTTGTAGAACAAGCTTTAGTAAAGTTAGTTAGGTAATGTTGCACTTGCTCTTTATCTATATTTCCTATATTATCTCACATCTCTGTCTCCTTCTGTCTTTATCTTTCCAGGGACAGCTCTCTCAGGCGCTGAATGTTCTGTCTGATCGTGCCACGGAGGCCAAAGAGTTCCTGGTGCAGCTCAGAAATATGGTACAACACATACAGGTACAACAAAGACACACTCTAACACTTATACACTTATACACACACTTGCCATGCACTTGTAATATGATCTGATTCTGTCCTCTAGGAGAATGGAGTCGAATTCGAGGCATGTTTGGTTGCCCAATGTGATGCTCTGATTGAAGCTCTCAACCGCAGGAAAGCTCAGCTTCTCAGCAGAGTAACCAAAGAACATGAACACAAACTCTCAGTAAGCACAACCACACAATAATCATTCCTTGAGTTCTTGAAGAGATCTCAATTATTGGGTGTCATTACTCATTTGAGGAGCTCATTTGTGCAATGCAAGTCAACCACAAAAGTAGTGGTTGATTTGATAACTTCCAACAATGTATTTTGTTGACTTGTGTAATTACATTATCCCAAATGTTTCCAACAATGTTTAAACCCAGAGAAATCAGCTATTTTTAACCAGTGTAATGGTTTTGTGTCATTGCGTCACCTGTCAATTACATCATATCCATGTTACCCTCTTTTTAGAATGACAGCATTCTGTTGTATTTTTGAGGTAAAGGGAAGGTTGGAAAAAACCCAAATCACACAAGTCACGATTTGATTTCTTAATTGGAGTTTTAGTGACTGCCACCTTGAGGATTTTTAGTATGTGCTAATAGAACTGATGAATAAATTAGTTTAACAAAGGGGATTCATTTCTTTTTATTTCATTTTCAGTAGCTTTCTGAATTGAACTAAAGAAAAACACATTGATACAAAACTTAAAGTGTTTATTTAAATGTGTTTAAAGTCAGCATGAAAAAGAAGTTGCAATATTATTTTCTTCCCTATTGTGACATATAGTTTCTCAAGCAAGAAAAAATGTAGGGCTGGACTTGATTTTGTCCATCGGGAATTGATTGAATCATTAGATCATTATGGTGTGAGTGACAGGTTGTCCCGAAACATCATCAGAGTAGAGAAGGGTGGGGCATTTTTTTTTTTTTGATTAAAGGCACAATATGTAATATTTTTGGATAAAATATCCAAAAACCACTAGAACAATGTAATATATTTTGTTGACTTGTGTAATTACATTATCCCAAATGTTTCCAACAATGTTTAAACCCAGAGAAATCAGCTATTTTAACCAGTGTAATGGTTTTGTGTCATTGCGTCGCCTGTCAATCATACGTAATATCCATGTTACCCTCGTTTTCCGGTCCTACTTCCGTAGAAACCATGGAAACACCAAAGACGCTTTAATATATTATGTGTTTTATTAGACAGGTGAGCAACTGTCTGGGTACCTTTAACGACAGAAAACTAATCATTGCGGCACTTGCGGCTGATTCATTAGAATGAAAATGTGAATTTAAGTGATCAAACATAACTGTAACAAAGTTCAAGTTCAGAGAAGAAGGAGGCAAATGATAAATGTAACTTTAGGGTTAGTTCACCCAAAAATGAAAATTCTGTCATTAATTACTCACCCTCATGTCGTTCCACACCTGTAAGACCTTCGTTCATCTTCGGAACACAAATGGAGATATTTTTGATGAAATCCGAGGGGTATATGACTCCTCCAGGGCTTGACATTAACACCCGCCAACCCGCCAAATGCGGGTAGATTTCAGCTGTGGCGGGTAAGACAGCCACTCCCACTAGCCACTTTGGCGGGTTGAATATAATTTCAGCCTACAGCCAAATGAAAAATAGCCAAGATCGCCGTATCACAAAATTACAATTCAGTCACAATTCTTTATCGATTAACTTGCGGTTAATGAAGGCGGGATAGGCGGAATCGCGCTGAATGACACAACAGAAGCGCTCGCGTGCGCGCTCTCTCTGTCGCGCGCGATCAGTTCTCCTTGCGCCTGAATACACGCACACACAGATGTCAAAATGCATCGTGTGGAGTATCTCGCGTGAATACAGTCGGCTATGGCTTACGGCTAAGTGGGTAAAAACTGGATATGTGTCAGTATATGATGTCCATTCATTCAGCAGCCCCCAAATAAATACCTGTCTGTCATTAATGTTAATCAAACATCAAAAAATGTTAAATAAATGTATACATGTATGCTAAATAAACATATGTATCTGAAAAATATATATATATATATTTTAAATTACTATTTGTAATTTGCTTCTTTGGTCTTTTTATATAGCCTAACAAAAATAACTATACCTGATATATACAATGTATAGTCTTGATTTGGGTGGTCAGTCTGCATTTGTAAGTTTGAAAGGGTTTTAAATCTTGTAAATCAAGTAAAATGACTCAAAATCAAGTAATTTAAGCATGCCAGAGTCAACTTTAATCATATAAAATGCAATTTCCCAATAGCAAAATTGTGGCCAGTGAAAATGCTGAGTGGCCAGTAGCTAACTTTGAAAAAACCACTAGCCACATTGGCTGATGAGCAAAAAAGTTAATGTCAAGCCCTGGACTCCTCCATAGACAGCAATATAATCAACACTTTCAAGGCCCAGAAAGGTACTAAAGACATTGTTATAACAGTCGATGTGACTGCAGTGGTTCAACCTTAATTTTATGAAGTGACAAGAATACTTTTTGTGAGCCAAAAACAAAACGACTTGAACATGATTTCTGCCTGCATCCTGTCTGATTGCTTTCCATCGGCTCCCATGATTCCATGCTCATTCACGGGTCATCAAGCTACGCCTTTGTTATTGTTTTAAATTTCCTTCCTCTTACATACTGTGCCTTTAAAGATTACTAGTGCACATCCATTTAAAAAAAATATGATGTGCACGGATAAATCGTTTCTAATAAATACTGCAATATTCCATAAAAAATAAAAAGTTTCCATTTTTGATTTCATGGAAATCACATTTCTGTATTAGGTCAACAGATGACTGGGCTCTGTGGGTATTTTCTATTTTCCCATTAAAAATTCATTAAATCTCTTTTCTGCTAAAGTTGGATTCAGAATGGATTCATGCTTCAGGCAGCAGGGCTAATCAGCAGCCATTGTTGGTATGTCAAATCAGCCTGTTTCTAGCCCAAGCTTCAAGGCAATGCCATATGAAAAGGGTTGCTTTCATAGGGGGGATGCAGCTTAATGGTTACAAATCTGGGCTATTAACAGAAAGATTTTAGATTTAAACTCAAGTCATTGTGTCCTTGACTAAGGCTCTGAATCCCAGGCTGCTCCACTGAGACTGCGCCTATAGTTAGTGGTTCTCTTTGGTTGAAACGCAGCTATGAAATGGCAAGCAACTAAATGGCAAATCAGTGTGCTTTAATACAGTCTAATGAATTCTAGGAACAATATATAATAACTTATGATGCACTAACATGATCCTGATTTTGTTGGCTCTGCCAGTGGATAGTTGATAAAGAACGTGTCGAGTGGATTTGCATATTTGAAGTGTTTTTATTGCTCACCTTTTCTTTCTTTTTACATAATCTTTAATTTCTGTTTTTGTTATAAATATAATTCAAAATAAATTTTAAATTTAATTAAAACTCATGCTCAGTAGACTTCTCTTTCTGTCTGAAAAAAATTTGAGTGAAACTGCAAACCAAATCTTATGTATAATTAATCATATTTCATTATATTATGTGAGGACTTCTTGTGTTTAATTTGATATTATCTATGCTTTTCTAAATACAGAAATTGACAATTAATGATACTGTTACATTTGGCGTATGTAAATGTTTCTTGCATTGAAAGATGGTACATAGATTTGTAGTAGTCTGTGAGCTATAAAGGCAAACGTAAAAATGTAATAATAAAATGGTCCCGGTCTCCCCTACTATTAGTAGTATGTGCTTTTGCTTTTATATCTTATGTAGGCCTATTCTCTCCTCTTGTCTCCATGGTGCCTCAGGCTTGTTCCCATGGTTACAAAGATGTTGGGGTTCTAGTTTTGTCCAGTCGCTTTGCAAGATGAGACTGCATTTCTTCAGTTCTGTCTGGTTCTGGTTGGATTTAAATGGCTCTTTTGCCTCATAAATGAAGTATTTTATGTGTGATTCATTTTGGTGTTGTAAGATCGGCTTTGGGGGACGTGTGTGTGCATCGGTGTGTACGTGTACATCATGCAAAGGGGATGTAGCCTGTAGGTTTAAGTAGAAGAAGGAAGGACACACTCAGACACACATTCATACACAAATATGAAGTGAAAATGCACTTTAATATTGTGTTTTTTTGTAAAAGGTCAGTGATGTGTTGCCTGCTCGAGAGGATGATGACAATTGGTCCTGCTGTTGCCTAGCAACCCAGCCACAGGACATATCATAGATTCATTCTCTTTCTCTTTCTCTTTCTTTTTCTTTCTCTTTTTGTCTCAGGTGGTTCGTGATCAGATATCTCACTGCACGGTGAAGTTGAGGCAGACCACAGGACTAATGGAGTACTGTCTGGAGGTTATCAAAGAGAACGACCCCAGCGGCTTCCTGCAGGTCACTGACCCTTTTAATATCACACTAATGAACCTCATCTGCTGACATAGGCTGGAAAGTTAGGGCGCTTACGCACTAGAAAGATCTGATGAAACTCTTTAATTGATGGGAATGTATAAGATCCATTTTAAGGGTGTAGAAAGATCCAAATCAGTTTCACATAAATTGGATTTCCAAAACTGGGCTGTTTCTCTTAAATTCTCATTGGTCAGTTAAGTCCTTCATCAGAGCACACTGCAGCAAATGTTTTCTCAACTGTTGCTGTTCTCTAAACTATTTAATTCTAACTTTATTTTTTGCAATTCTGAGTTTAGGATTCGCAATTCTGACTTTTTTCTTGTAATTGTGAAATATGAACTCACATTATAATGTGCGAATTGTGAGATATTAACTTGTTAATGTTTTTTTTCCAATATTCTGTGGTGGTAATAAGCATCCATATATATCAGATATTTGTGCATGCTCATTTTCTCAGTTTTTATTATATTTTTATTTAGATTACATTTACCATCATATAACACTCACTACAGTTAATCTTTAAAAACACTAATCAGTTATTAATAAAACTGTTATCTTTAGCAATTTCTAAAATGAATATCGATTTTTTTTATGCTGTACATTATTTCATACTGTATAATTCTGATGCCTAAATTCACATGCATCATTTTAAAAGCACTTTGATTTTAGCTTTTAGTATTTCATTTTTTTAGTTTGTACAAAATAGTATTTTAAAGGTGCAGTGTGTAAATTTTAGCGGCATCTAGTGGTGAGATTGCGAACTGCAACCAATGGAGCTCACCCCTCCCTTTTGGAGAAGCTACGGTGGCCGTCTAGCCAACACAAAGATGTCGTCGTCTGACACAGCAGAGAGTACATTAGCCAGTGAAGCAATGAGGTTTCTTACTTCTAACAAAGAATGGTCTCTGCTTCTAATAAAACAGACGACTACTAACTTCTACTACTACTACTTCTACTATTACTTTGTGCATATTCAATGTAGTGACCATGCAAGCTGCCTTTAAAAACACAAACGATTTAGAAGAACAGCATAATGACTAAACATGACTAAAGTTTGTCCGTTTAGGGCTGCTGTAGAAACATGCCGGTGCAAAATGGCAACAGTGTATGTAGATAGAAATGGCTCATTCTAAGATAATAAAAACATAACGGTTCATTATGTAAGGTCTTTATACACCTCTGAAAACATAGTTATGTATATCCTGTTGTATTTCTGTCAATAGATCCTCACAAATTTTACACATTGCACCTTTAATAAATGTTTTTTTTTTTTTTAAAAAGCATTTGGATTCTAGTTCTTAATTTTAAATTTATTTTATACAACATAGTGTTTTTATAAATTGTTTTAAATATTAAAATAATACATTTTAATATCAGCCATTCACCAGTTATGGACCATAACATGAAAATAATTGTCTTATTGGTATTTGCTATAACTTTAGCATCAGTGTGTCTATAGTACTGTATATATTACTCTTTGTGAGTGTTTATGCAAAACTTCTTGTAAGCCAGTGTGACGTCATCAGTTTCTGTTAACAATCTTATTGTAGACTTTTGTACACTAATAAGTATAATCATCTATCAATTTAAAAAGACTGGTACAAGATGTCCAAATGGAAATTTGCTCAGAAATTATTATAATCCATTATTTAAAAATACTTGTTCAGTTCTTGAAAATGAGTGTAAAGCCAAGGGTATGGAAAGTTCATGGAAATGCATTCATCAAAAAGTGTGTAAAACACTTAAGCATTCTTGCTCAATGACACTCTGCCTTCCAAAACTTTTCTGATCACAAAATGTTACTTGCTCTGAGGACTCTTATTAAATTAACAGAAGGTCATACATTTACATAATGGCAACACTTCATTAATTTGACTTAATACCGTGTAATATATTCTGAATCACAGTCTGTGTGTGTGTGTGTGTGTGTGTAGATCTCAGATGCTCTGATAAGACGGGTCCATATGACAGAGAATCAGTGGGGGAAGGGCTCTCTCACCCCTCGCATGAGCAGTGACTTTGACCTGACGCTGGACAGCGGACCCCTGCTGCAGACCATACACCAGTTAGACTTCGTTCAGATGAAGGGTGAGACTGTGTGTGCATGATTGGGTGTGTTTCATTTTTGCATGGCTTTCCTTAATGACACAGTAAGACCGAACACTGGACCCAAAATAACCCTGTCTGTCTTTGTTTGTGGCTTTATGTGTGTGTAGTTCCAGCTGCTCCTATTCTTCAGTTAGAGGAGTGCTGTACTCAAACCAACAGTGCAACTCTGTCATGGAAGCAGCCGCCTCTCTCCACCATCGCTGTGGACGGCTACATTTTAGAACTGGATGATGGGAATGGAGGCCAGTTCAGAGTGAGTGTCACGTACATGCAGTGAGATATTCTCAGAATTATATAGATTTCAACAACAATTGCTCATATTTTTTTAAAGTGGCACCAGTGCTGTCCTGACCTCATTTTGTTCCCTAGAAAAGATAAGACATGACTAAAGATTAAAAAAAACTTTTTAATAGCTTAGTAGATAATTGGTTGAATGAAGTATGTGATATTCAAGTGTTACTCTAAATCTAAATAAATGAAAACTGCATTTGAACTTAACTGTATCAGCAAGTGATCAGCATGCATTTTCCTTAAGGGAAAAATCTTTTACATTTGGATAATGAAAAATTCATATGTTGATGAGTAGATGAAACAAATTTAGCTTAGTCACCATGAAATCAAAACTGACTATTCTTTTTTTTATGGAATATTGCGGTATGTATTATAAATGATTTATCCGTGTGCATCATAATTTTTTTAAATTCATGTGCCCTCATAATCTTTAATCAAAATAACTTCCACCTACACTTGCAGCAACATCTCTTCTCTTCTTTGATGATGTGTTTCTGGACAACCTGTCAATCACATGAGATCACAGCAATAGCAAATCACAAACATCCAATCATGTCCTGCCCTACATTTTTTCTTTTTCGAAAAGTCTTTTCACTTAGATATGTACGTTACAATAGGGAAGAAAAGAATATTGCAACTTCTGTTTAATTCAGACTTTAAAACAAATTATCTACAGAAGGTGCAACGCAGTTGCAAATTTACACGTGTGAATGTGTGATTTCTGCCAAGCCATTTAAACAAACACTGTTCTACCTAGAACAATTATCAAAAGAAAAAGAAGAAAAAAAAACATTCAAAATTGGCTAAAAAATCATACCTCCTGAGTTTGAATGGGCATGTTGCTTCTCTACACATACCAAAAACCTGGGGCGGCTCTAGGATTTGATCTACAGGGGGGATTCTGTAGCAAGAGACCATCGCCTAAATGGTGTCACTTTAAAACAACACTGTCGTTTTTCAGTCTTAAAATAAAGTCTCTAAAATTATTTCAGGGGGAGAACAACTCTTAAAGGATTAGTCCACTTTCAAATTAAATTTTCCTGATAATTTACTCTACCCCATGTCATCCAAGATGTCCATGTCCTTCTCTCTTCAGTCGAAAAGAAATTAAGTTTTTTGATGAAAACATTCCAGGATTTTTCTCCATATAGTGGATTTCAACAGGTTGAAGGTCCAAATTGCAGTTTCAGTGCAGCTTCAAACGTTCTACACGATCCCAGATGAGGAATAAGGGTCTTATCTAGAGAAACCATCGCTTATTTTCTAAAAAAAATTAAAAATTTTATACATTTTAACCATAAATGCTCATCTTGAACTAGCTCTCTTCTTCTTCTTCTCTATTAGAATTCCAGCAGTGTAGACGCTGCTAAGTGTATTACTGCCCTCCACAGGTCAAAGTTTGAACTAATTGTTATATACTTGCACTAGCATATTGTATATGACAATTTAGTTCAAACTTTGACGATCTAATATGCAAGTCTCAAAACCATGCGGACAACATTTTATTGTATTATACAAATTACACCCTTTGCAAACAATGCTACATACAAACTATTTGAGCAAAAAAACTAGGCTAGGATTCTACCATTCTTTTTGTCATTGTACTTTTCAATTCTGAAGTACCAATGAATAAAATTATGTAAGGATGTTTGTAGAACATAGTGTAACACGGGCTACTTCACCTGGTCGGTGGACTTGGTTTCCAAACGCGGTTTCTGCATTCGCCTGTTCCGTCAGTTTAGTCAACAAATAACGTGTATTGCACTGCTTATACAGCGACAGTATTTATGACACTGGTAACAGACAATTGCACTTATCAACCACATGGGGGAACCGTGAGCAAATGTTCCATGGTGTTGCTTTAAGACTGTGTTTATGTGAATACTCGTAAAAACAAGCATTTTGGCATAATTTTGTGTGTATTTGCTCAAGAAGATGTGAAAGATAATTCGGTACTCGAGAACCTGCGTGCCGTGATATTCAGATCGTTTCCGCGTGCGCCGCGCACACACCTGAAGCACACTCACAGAGCGAGAGTTTTCTTTCACAACGTCTTGTGATTGAATATGGCTTAAAATCACTTAAATGTTTAAACTGACAAGACTTACAAACACGTGAAAACGATAAACTTTCTGGAGGAAGTAGCACTAGCCCGATCATTCAGATATGCGATTATAGTTTTAGGGGGCCTGAGACGACAGAGAGGAGGGCTAAAGCTCACCTAAAAATGGCCTAGAACCGCCCCTGCCAAAAACATTTCCGTGCAGAATGCAAAAATGTGTGGGGCTAAAAAAGCTTGCATTTCTTAAATTGGAGCTAAATTGAATGATCAGCATTTCAACTCCACACATTAATTTTCAGGATAGGACTGAAGCTGTGCGTAATCTTGTGCGGAAATACACCACACTGATTTCATTTTTGATAAAAGCATATCATAAAACAGTACCGAGATTTCAAGTTCATAGCAGCAAAATTGCAATAATGATGCCTATTCCAAACAAATTAAAATCCCACAGAGGCCATACTATATTATTATCATTATTATTTGGTCTAGTATTATTTTTCTTTCTCGAAGTGGACGCAGTGAACACTGCATGATTGTTAAATGTGATGTTTCTGCTTGGCTGGCTGAATGATCTGTCCAATTGAAAGAGGTTTTACTCAGCAAGAACAAACATTTGAAGAAACATTGTAAGTATATTGTAATTGTAATTGGCTGTGGGCAGTCAGAATGAGTGATGTTCATTTGAGTGACGAGGGACACGCATATTTCCATTAGATCATCAAGTCGAGTCCACAAAAATGGTGTCTCATCTCATATTTGCCACAGAATGCCTGAGTCTAAAGATGATTCATGCCTCTCACTGCAGAAGTCTATTTATATATTAGAGGGCCACTTCACCCACGAACACACTCTTACATGATCACACACGCATATACATGCGCACAACCACTGTCACTTCATTGGCTGTTTACACTTGGTATTAACATTCATCTGAGGTGATCACAAGTGGCCACTTGTGATTTGATTTCATCTGATTTTGTGGTTACATACACTACCGTTCAAATGTTTGGGATCGGTAAGGTTTTTTTTTTGTGTAAGAAGTATCTTATGCTTTTTATGAAAAATTTGTAACCATAGTGTACATCATCAAAAATAAATCTCCTGAGCCACATACACGTTCACACTTACACATAAGCATTAAAATACTCTCCCTCAGACACACATTGTTACCTACATATAGACACGCACACTCAACTATCCTCTAAACAGGCCAAGCTCTTATTTTAGAAAGCCAGGTTCACGTGTTCTTATATTTGCTCCATTTTTGGCTAGATTTTTAGCAACAGTATCACATTGTGTTTTTCCCAAGATATTCATCAGCATTAGCAAATTAACCGAACAGTATATTCTACAGGAAGCGATTCCATGGATACAGAAAATGTGCATACTATGCAAAGTAAATTTTCTGTATGCATGGAATACCTGGGCTGAACTGAATTTGAAGTTGCATACTGCTAGTTCTGAAATCGTAAAAGTAGTATGATAGTATCAGACCTAATTCCTTTGACATAATATAGTTTACTTTGTGTTGGGTACTATATCCTGTAGTGCAATTCACTCAATCTGGCCTTCCATTTAAAGTGTGACCAATAAACTGAAAGTAATATCAAAGGGGTTTTTAACATCTTTTTTTTAATTCAGAATTTGATATGTTTCATGGATTCTGTTTAAAAAATTGTAGGCAGTATACAGTATATAATGTGCAGTATACAGTAAGCAGTACCCTGGTAGGCATTTCAAACATAGGGTGTTGACCACATGTGTTTACTCACTGATGTGTATTTTCTACAGGAAGTGTACGTTGGTACAGAGATGATCTGCACTGTGGACGGTCTACACTTCAACAGCACTTATAAGTCCCGTGTTAAAGCGTTTAACTCCAGTGGAGTCGGCCAGTACAGCAAAACGCTTGTCATGCAGACATCAGAAAGTAAGAGATGTTATTTCACTGTTACACTCACACACCTTACTATTGAATGCTGTCACTCTTAATGCACAGGGAAGCTTGAGCGTGTCAGTGCAAAATAATACAGATTTGTATTAGTAATGTCAATAAAGTGGGCAGTTTCCACAAATAGGATATATACATTGGTGTTTTAAGACTTTTTTTTAAGGACTTGGAGGCCTACATTTTTGTTGTGAGACCATCAGATACATTTGATAAACTGGTTTCTAAAACAAAATTAACTTAGTATGCAAAGTAGCTATTAAATGCCTGTGGGGAATGGGGATTCTGGCCTGTCACACTTCAGAGGTTTTGACCTTCTTGACAGCTTCATAAATCAATATATATTGAATTGATATTCAAAACAAAAAAAAAACTTGTTCAAAATTTACATTTTATATAAATATTTATATTAATACATTTTAATATTTTTTTAAATGTATCTTAATGTCTAAATGTCTTAATGTTTAGTCTAGTTGACAAGACTAAGTTTAATATAACATCTGTTTAACTTATAACATGAAAGTAAGGTTAATAATATAACTTAGATTACACATTTTTCAGTTTTACTCAAATTAGGGTGATGCAAAAATGAGTACACCCCACAACAAAAACTACTACATCTAGTACTTTGTATGGTCTCCATGATTTTTAATGACAGCACCAAGTCTTCTAGGCATGGAATGAACAAGTTGGCGACAATTTGCAACATCTATCTTTTTCCATTCTTCAAGAATGAGCTCTTTTAGAGACTGGATGCTGGATGGAGAGTGATGCTCAACTTGTCTCTTCAGAATTCCCCATAGGTGTTTGATTGGGTTCAGATCAGGAGCCACTGATTCACTTTGACCCTGTTCTTCTAGATGTGCGTTTAGAATCATTGTCATGTTGTAAAAGTGTACAACGACCAAGGGCACGGAGTGATGGCAGCATCTTATCTTTCAGTATAGAGCAGTACATCTGTGAATTCATGATGCCATCAATGAAATACACATAAGGACACTGCCAACACCATGTTTCACTGTAGGCACCATGCATTTTTCTTTGTATTCCTCACCTTTGCAACACCATACAGTTTTGAAACCAAACATTTATCTTGGTCTCATCACTCCAGAGTATAGAGTCCCAGTAGTCTTCATCTTTGTCAGCATGGGCCCTGGCAAACTCTAGATGGGCTTTTTTGTGCCTGGGCTTTAGGAGAGGCTTCTTTCATGGACGGCACCCATGCATGCCATTCCTCTGCAGTGTACGTCGTATTGTGTCACAAGAAATAGTCATCCCAGTTTGGCTTTCTACTTTTTTCTTCAACCCTTCTCATTAGAATATGCTCCTGTCGAGGTGTTAACTTCCGTGGACGACCTGGACGTCGTGGAGATGGTTGCAGTTCTTTTTTAAATTTTTGTACCACTTTTGCTACAGTATTCTGACTGATAAGTAAAGCTTTGCTGATCTTCTTGTAGCCTTCACCTTTCTGGTGTAAAGAAATTATTTTCTTTCTCAGGTCATTTCTCTTCCATGTGGTGCCATTGCTGACAGCATGAAATGGGAAGGGGTTTTAACACCCTTTTATAGTCAACTGTCTGCTGGACACCTGTGTAATGAATAATTAGACTCACCTGTGGTTGAATTCTTGTTAAATTAGACATTTGTAGTCTAAAATTTAGCTTTGCTCCAGAGACTTTCAGTGGGGTGTACTCATTTTTGCATCACCCTAATTTGAGTAAAACTGAACATTTTGTTCTCTAAATTATATTATTAACCTTACTTTCATGTTATAAGTTAAACAGGTGTTATATAAAACATAGTCTTGTGATATTGTTTAAAATGTTACTTTTCAAAGGGGATGTACTCATTTACGCTGAGCACTATATATATATATATATATATATATATATATATATATATACATATATATAGTGCCTCGCACAGCCAAATCAAGCATTGGATGAAGATAACAATATAAACTAGAAAATATAAATCCCGCATGGATGGTTGATTGACCGAAATGTTGCTCATTAAAATATTTTTGTGATGATGCAAACTTGAGTAGTGTGCAGGATTTATATTTTTCTAGTTTATAATGTTTATTGCTAGAAAATAATGAAAGCACACAAGTCATGGTTTTAAACTGCATGCCCCAAATTTTGGTTGCAGTGTTGCAAAATCTTCATTTAAAATAAATAGAAAATAAAACAGCTCATATAAAATTTAGTTTGACCTTGTTGGGTTTTCAGAAGCATTGAAAAAAAGTTTCGGGCTCTTTTTTGTACCCTGTTCATGGAAAGTGCCAGTGACGTCACACTGATAGTCTGCTGTGGTGAGGTCTTTATGAGCACCATTGTATGTCTGATACTAAAATAAATTAACATCATTGTTAATGTGCTGTTAACATTACTGACACTCTATAATTGTTCTTTACTTGTGAGCGCTGAATAAGTCCAGCTTCCCTGATCTGCTGCTTTCCTTCCTCTCTTTCAGTACCCAATTTTGTTACTTTCTTTTTTTCTCTCCTTCCACCCCTCTGCTTTTTTCTTTCCTCTGCATTTATCTGCCTTTTCCACTTTTCTTTTTCTCTCCAACCTTTTCTCGCTCTTTTCCCATCTCTTCCTTTCTCTTGATTTCAGTGAGTCTACCTTCATATGATAGTAAAACTCTGGCAGCAGGTATGAATGCCTGAATATCTGAACATCATGATTATGTTAACCTCATACACCCTTTCTTGTCTGCTTGTATATGTTTGTTTGTTTGTGTGTGAGTGTGTGTGTGTGTGTGTGTGTGTGAATGAGAGTGCGTGTTTGCAGGGTTGATTTGCAGTGTCTCTGTTCTGAAAGGGTCATGAAACCCCCCTGTTTTAGCCTGTTTTAGCCTGGTCATTCACACCTCTAAGCTGGAAAATCTCTGTAAAAATGGGCGTGTAAAGCTCTGGAAAAGTGGGAGTGTAGAGGGGGGGAAGAGGGGACAGAACAACCAATGAAACACAGACATACAACACACTCATTATACAGAATAATGAATATGAGCACGGAAAAAATGACAACAAACTCCCAATCACAAGAGAGAAATGCGAAAGAATATTTAAAAGGGCTAATGATACTTTCATTACGTTTACAAGCACTACAGTCTCATGATAAATGACACATAGTTTAACAGAGAAAGAATAAAGACATAGTTTAATTTTGTCCATTCTCTAAGTCTTTTGTTCATCAGAATAATCGTGTCATCACGTTCAGATACACGTATCAGTGTCCAGTTTGCACATATATTTCATTTGAAGAAGACTTGATGAAATGTGCATACACCGTGCTGGTTCATGTTTGGTGCAGGAGAATGTGTGAAATACATCTATAAAAACTATAAACACGGATACTTTATGCTCTATAATCCAAGTGGCTAGTGTTGTTAAACTCATCGCGGAGCTCTGCGCTCCACGTGCGTGCATATCATAACAATCGTATTTTTCATGTGTTCGTATTCAAACTTCAGTTCTGACCGCATCGCGGGCAAAATACAAACAACACTCATGTGCTGCTGTGCTGGGGGAAACATACATATGGCTCGCGTATCCGAACGCAGAGGTGAATGAACAGCACTTTTGTGACATTTGATTTCTCCGCTGTAATACGATCTCATGCGAACATATTTTCCATTTGTGCTGGTAGATTACAGCAAAACAATCCACATGCACCCAAACTTCTGCTCTGGTCGCGTCGTAGGCAAACGCATTTTTGTTGTAGCACTGAGGAAACAACTATACGACCCATGTCTCTGAATGACAACAGAGACAGAGGCGAGAGAAGTGATACTTCCTCATGCATAATACCGCAATTATAATCTTATGCATACTACAGTGCAGTGATTGGATTGAATGTTCTTTTTCTCATGAATAAATGTAGAAACTGTTAACGTCAGCATGTTCGATCAGCCCATACTTGGAGCCAACCAGAACTCCGGATCTTGCCGGTAGTACATGATGACATCAGATTTTGTGACGTTGCTCCGACTTTGCTTTTCAAACCGGAAGACAGAAATCACTCTGAAAAATGCAAAAATAACTAATTTCAATAAATAAAATTAATGAGTACCTTTAGTGTTTTCAATGATGTGCAGCCTATACATATCTGTTCACAGCTCAAAAATTTTGTTCTAGGGTTTCATGACCCTTTAAACTCATCTGGACTTTCATTCTTACTGTAAGTCGAAGCTCAACGACCTTAATGACTGTATGTGTGTGTGCTCTTTCTGCAGTTGCCTGGTTCACCTTTGACCCTGCATCGGCCCACCCTGACATCATCTTGTCCAACGACAACCTCACGGTGACGTGTAACAGTTACGATGACCGTGTTGTCATGGGCAACACAGGGTTTTCTCGTGGTGTGCACTACTGGGAGATGACCATCGATCGCTATGACAACCACCCTGACCCTGCATTTGGGATTGCCCGGGCTGATGTTATGAAGGACGTGATGCTTGGGAAGGATGATAAAGCCTGGGCCATGTATGTGGACAACAACCGTTCCTGGTTCATGCATAACAACTCGCACACCAACCGGTATGAATGAATGTTTGTCTATGTGTGCATGCTTTTATTTTTTTATAGTATTTTGGAATTTCTTCATTGATATACACTGAAAAAAGTAAAATGATTGTGTCTTTTATTTAAAGTGCATTTTTATATTAATCTAATTGAAAATCATGGTTTAAACCTGTTTCCCTTTCAAATGGGAACTCACACTGCGTCTGAACAAGACGCTATGGGGAATGCCTCCAGAGTGACCGGTGTCTGATGCACGTGTTAAAACTCGACAATATCATTGGGCGACGACAGTCCATGACATCACTACCAATGCGACTGTGAGTATAAAAGGGTGCCTGTAGTACATGCCATTCTCTTCTTTGTCTTCAGGATCAGTTTGTTTGCAATGTGTTTAGGCGATTTTTTTAAAATGGTCCCCTGCCAAACGTTTCAGGAAGTGCCTCTGTGTCAGAGGTATTGGACACCCGAGGACACACTTGACTTGTGCGTTATGTGCTTGGTCAAGGAGCATCTACGTTCAGTCCTTGAGGGAGCTGAATGCGTGCACTGTGAGAGCTTCTCAATGAAGAAGCTCTGTTCACGTTTGTCCCTTTTCTCGAGGGAAATGGGTCAAGAGTCTGCTCAGGACCCGCAAACGCCAAGGCGAAGTGGAGAATGAGATCGAGCTGGCTGAAGAGCTTGAGAAAGGTATGAATCTTTCTCACTCTTCAGCCTCAGATTTGAGCAAATTGCTGGATCAGGACGTGCTATCACTTGCATCATCCAATCCAGCAGATAACGCTCTAATGGCTGCCAGCCAGAAAGACCAGGATGTGGTTGAAGAGGGCGAAGAAGCTGGTGTCCCTCCCAGCCTGCCTGCCCTGCATATGAGGAGCTTCTGGAGCGTATGGCCCATGCCACAGAGAGACTAGATCTCCCTTGGAGGCATGAGAGATGGAAGATCGCTCGTGGCAGGTTGGACGAGTGATTTCTGTCTAAACATAACCATCCCGCTCCCTTCAGCCTTCCATTTCTTCTAGATCTCCATGCTGATGTAGCGATATTAGCTCAAAGGGGAAATATGAATAATTATTCATAACTCATGATTATTATGATTAATTAAGAATATTTTAATCAGTTAATGAGATTAACTTGATGTAGTTGCATTAAAATTACAATCAATCAATCAGTTCATTCTGTTCAATCAGTTCATTAATTCTAAGAGAAGGGTATTTTTCATGGCCCCAGAAAAATAATTCTTTCTCAGCATTTTCAGCGCTTAGAGCGTGTAACAAGATCGATCATTTAAGTGACAACTTATTAGCAGATGGAGTCAGATCCAAATATGTATTGTGCTCAAGATTTTAACTAGATCACGAACACATAACTAAACTAATGAACACATACATACACACAAGTCACACATACATAGGTAAAATGAGAAATGACAGAGTGGAACTGGAAGTGGGAACAGGACATGGAGCTATGGAGAAAACCTGGAAAGAATCATCAGTATTCATATCAAAGCTCCTTTGTTAACAGAGGAGCTTCACAACTTTAACTAACTAGCAGCAGTTTAGTATGTCATACAATACTTGCATTAGTGCAAACCACTATTGAGTGGTTTGAGTGCCTAACTAAGTCTTCATGATGAGCATGGATTAGGACCCCCACTTGAGGGACTTTAAGTAAAGTCCTCCACTCCCTGAGAAGAGCTGGGTGTGATTTCTGGAATTCATATTTATATCTACTAGACAAGCCCAAGACTGATCTCTTGGTAATAAACAGAAAGCAATTTTTGCATAGACTTACAAACCACAAACTTGCACAGACTTTGGCAAGTGCTGAATCTTGAGATCTTGGTATGAGGACAGCTGGTTGTAGTTAGCACTAAAATGGCTAACTCCCGTTTACCAGTAGGCCTTTGAGGGTCTTTGAGTAGGGTCCTCTTCTCCCCGAGATGAGCATTGTCTAATTCCTGGAATCATACCTCTATAAGCCAGCGAGCTCCCCTTGATAAGTGAGTCTTTAGGGTTGAGTGCAGAGTAGCCCCCTCACTCCAGAGGGTCTTATACACGGTCCTCTGCCCCCCTGAGCTACCCATCTCTAGAGCCCAATGAGAAGTGGCTTTTTGCCTTTTAGCATCCTTTCTCAATGTTAGGCACCTTCTGGAGTGCTGGATTCTTGAGATTCTGCCTGTAGTCAGACAGGAAGTGGGGACTTTTATACCGAGGTAGTTAAGCTTTGCCCCTCTGGGGTATCCTAGGGGTAGAGCAGGGATTTTCTTGCTCCCCCTAAAGGTAGTGACAGGCTAGGGAATTAGGGTATTCCTGGGCCAGGTTCCCTTAAAAGTGATGTCTAGCATTCAGAGCTGACATACCAGACCCTGGAGTCCTGCCCTTGGGCTGGGCTCTATCACTTGGCCCTGCAAGGAAGGGAGGAATGTTGAAAAGATGGGGACCTTTCTTGTATAGGACATGAGATTTGGGTAATAGCCATAGGGAATTTCGTCACTGACAGTTCCGCCGCTGGTGCACCTGAGTAGGGAGTCTTTAATTTCAGTATATAAGTTTGTTATGTCTTTTTCATGTGCTTAGACATTTCCCCTCAGCATGGCGTAGTGGGTATTTGTTCCCCATAGTGTATTTTTCAGATGCAGTGCGAGTTCCCATTCGAAATGGCCACGTCTTGGTTTCAAATGTAACCCTGGTTCCCTGAGGAGGGGAACAAGACACTGCGTCTCGTTGCCATGCTTCGGGCTTGCCCTCTTGCGTCTCCTTTAGACAAAGAAATGGATGAAGTGTACTACAGGCACCCTTTTATACTCATGGTCGCACCGGTAGGGATGTAACGGACTGTCATTGGCCAATGATAATGTCGTGTTTTAACACATTCTTCAGACACCAGTCACTCTGGAGTCATTCCCCATAGCGTCTTATTTAGACGCAGTGTCTCATTCCCCTTCTCAGGGAACCAGGGTTACATTTGTAACCAAGACATTTGTTCAGTTTGACTAAAAATATAAAAATGTTTTGATTAAAAAATAACAAAAATTAAATAGTATTTTTTCTTGACACCAGAGTTAATATGCAGAACTCATTCAGGGCAGCTTTATTGACTGCAGAAATATTGACTGTTTTATTTATTTTTTGGTGTTTTTTTTCTCTTTTGTTAGTATATAACAGAAAAGATAATGCATATTTTTAAAAGATATAAACAATGTCAATAAACATGATCATGGTCTTTTGAAGACAATATTCCTGTCTTTATTTATACTAAGTAAATTAAATTAAACATTGACTAACAATTTTTTTAGTGAATAGGATAAAAAATCTAAAATACATTTTTTCATATTATTAAATATAAAAAATTGTGATTTTTTTTTTTTTTTTAAATAAATATTTTTGACTAATATTAAAATTTTAATTTAAGCTTTGAACCAAATAATAAATATTATTTAAAAAAAATATAGAAAGAAATTACCTGGTAAAAAAGCCTGACAAAGTATCTCAGCAAATGTTCACTGTTGCCCTTGGTTACAAAGTGCATGCTTCATTGAATTAATGAATGAAGCTAATAAAAAAGGCTGAAATAGATTACATGTTGATGACAAAACCTGATGCATTACTGCCACCTGCTGTTAATTCATATTATTCACATGCAGTGGAGAGAGGTCAAGGGTAACAGCAGGCTAACAGGCTAAGATCGCTAATAGATTTATGTTAAATGTTGCAATTAAAATGCACTTGTGTATTTTGAATGCTTATTGAGTCAGATTAGAGGGTCTATAATAAGTCTTTCACACTATTTGGTCAGTGGCTCAGTGCATCATCTTTCATTTATTCTCTGGCTTTCTCTTCTCCCTCTCTCAGTACGGATGGAGGAATAAGTAAAGGGGCGACTGTGGGTGTGCTGCTGGACTTCTCTCGTGGGATTCTGTTGTTTTTGATAAATGATGAGCAACAGGGACCCGTTGCCTTCAACACACTAGAGGGCATGTACTACCCAGCCATCAGCCTCAACCGCAATGTTCAGGTAACATTCATTTAATTCATTCACTGTTTATTCTTGTGAAAAAGAAGTAAACTTTAGCATACTTTCTGTCTTGAAGAATGGCAAAATTTAGCTTGGTTCTGTGTGAGATCTTTTTTAATTTTCCTGATACATAATGTATATACTATAATTTAAAGGTGCCCTAGAACCAGTTTTTACAAGTTGTAATATAAGTCTAAGGTGTCCCCTGAATGTGTCTGTGAAGTTTCAGCTCAAAATACCCCATAGATTTTTTTTAATTAATTTTTTTAACTGCCTATTTTGGGGCATCATTAACTATGCACCGATTCAGGCTGCGCCCCCTTTAAAGCACTCCCTGCCCCATTTTTCAGATTTTTCGCTATAGTTCTTGTTTGCTTACCTAGTCTGATGATTCAGCTGTGCACATCCAGATGTTAATTCTGGCTGCCCTTGTCTAATGCCTTGAACATGAGCTGGCATATGCAAATATTGGGGGTGTACATATTAATGATCCCGACTGTTACGTAACAGTCTGTGTTATGTTGAGATTCGCCTGTTCTTTGAAGGTCTTTTAAACAAATGAGATTTACACAAGAAGGAGGAAACAATGGTCTTTGAGACTCACTGTATGTCATTTCCATGTACTGAACTCTTGTTATTTAACTAAGGTAAATTCAATTTTTGATTCTAGGGCACCTTTAAACTTGAACCAAATAGCTTTTTATCAAGATATGTCTTGATTATTTTTGTGTGTGTGTTTCTTTTAATAGGTGACTCTTCATTCTGGGCTGCCTATTCCTGATTTTTATACACCTGGAGAGTCTGAAGCTGCAGGCTCAGTCTGCTGAAGAGTCCTTGACTGATACACATTCATATATAGACACACATGCACATACAAGTGCACATGGATTCAGCTGTGAGTACTTGGCAAGGGGTTTGCTGCTGACAGTCATTAATATATGTTTTAACAAGGTCTGAGAGTTCAGAAATGTAAATGGACCTGATTTATGTGAGGGTTAGGGTTAACTGAACCCTAGCTTAACCCTAACCTTAACTCTGACCCTGATGTATGTGAGGTAAATTAATATTGAAATTCTTGAATCATTTTCCTCTTTCTTACTCTTTTTCTAGATATGATTATTATAATTATTATTGATGTTGTCATTGTTGTTTTTATGGAAAAGGTGCTCATGGATGTGAACTCCAAGCTTACTGGATCTTAACAGATTCTGTTGTTTCATGATAAAATCCTCTGTGTGAAGTTAAGCTTAGAAATAAGTTACTGATGTGTTAGACCTTAGAGGATGAATTTTACATTACATAGAAATGTTCTGTTGCATATAAAGGTGATTTTTAACTGCAGATGGGGACAGAAACTAGAGTATAATATCTGATATTACAACCTCCTTGTGCATATTATTCCTCAGTTAATCTTATATATCCTAAACCCAAACCTAAACCCTATCCTGAATCTCAAACTGTAAACCTTGACCAAGCCCGATCCCTTAACCTAAACTCTGTCATATTACACCTCAATCAAAATGAGATATTTCTAACCTCTCCACATTCACAGTGGATGAGCAAACATACAATTGGGACAAATTAGAGAATGCCAGAATGAGCTGAATGTGTGTCAGTGAGGAGGTAATGGCTTTCTGTTTGTTGAACAGAATAGAAAACACTAATTGGGACACAAACACATGCACACACACACACACACACAGGCATTTCCACCGCCTTGCGTAACGTATTATGGAGAGATGAGAATGAATAAACTTTTGTTTCTCTCTCTCCCTCTTTTATTTTTCCTTTGCTGCCTCAAATCTGCACAAGCTAAACGCAAATGCTAAACAAATAACTGGTGCTGCTTTTGCTCAATGTGAGAAAATATTGCAATATAAAACAATAGAGCTTCAAAGAGAGAACTTTAAACAAGACAGCGTACATTGTAGCTGCTTGAAGCATTGGCTATAAGTTTACCATAAAGGATGTACTTTTGCATTTAAAAAAAAAAATATTTAAAATCCCACTGGTGGGGTTAAAATATGGAGCAGATGGTTTATGCTCTACAAACAACTGAATGTTTGGGTGCGTGACTGGAAAATTTCACCCATTGTAAATTGTATTTTTTAATAAATTAATCCCAATATAAGAAATGTATTATTATTATTATTGTGTCTGAATTGTTGTTATCTGTAAAGTTCTATGCTCAATAAACTGGATTAGGTGCAATAAAAAGCTGTCTGTCATTTCCCTTCGAAAATAGTTGTGCAAATTGTGTGCAAATTTGCAATGTCAAATCTTTTTATTAATCATAAAGTATTAAATCAATGTAATAATGTGGTTTACTAGGTTAATATTTGTTATATAGTAACTATGCCGATATTTTACACGAAGTTCAGGCCTGAGGCATATCAAAACGAAAACTGAAAACATATTAATCATGGAAGATGAGTGTTCAAGAGGTCCAGACAAAACTATGGGCGTAACGTCATTGAAATACTGTATGTGTTTACCGTGGTTAAAGAATAGCTCAATGAGAGAGGGAGAGAGGGAGACACTTTCTGTCCCTCCCTCTGTTCCTCCTATAAAAATATGGGGCTTGTGACCCCGTGCGCTCGGTGTAACTGGTGTTGTTCAGGATGGCGACCCCTCTAACGGACCAGGAGAAACGCAAGCAGATCAGCATCAGAGGGATCGTCGGTGTGGAGAATGTGGCGGAGCTAAAGAAGGGCTTCAACCGGCACCTGCACTTCACGCTGGTCAAAGACAGGAACGTCGCGACGCCTCGGGATTATTATTTCGCGCTCGCGCACACGGTGCGTGATCATCTGGTGGGCCGCTGGATCCGAACACAGCAGTTCTACTATGAGGCCGACCCGAAGGCAAGTCCACAAAAAAAGTCCCTTAAAAAGTCATTTAGTAACTTTGACTATTACTAATGACTAATTTGACTTATGTCAACCCATTGGTTTATTTGTCATTTTGCCAAATCTAAAATGATTTTTTGAAATATAATTTGGGAAATATTTACTTAAGTTAACAGTGTATCCTTTTATTGACATATAAGAAAAATAGTTATATGATTTTTGAACTGTTCTCGCACGTTTATTTATTTATTGGTCACTTTTAATTATGATGAGATTAGCAGGTTGTTGTTAGGTTGTCAGTCAGATTAAACACGTCAGGTGCATAAATCTTTGAAAGATCATATATTACAAGCAAGTTTTATGGATGGTTAGTATTCCAGTTGTTTGTGATTAGAGGGTTAGTTCACCCAAAAATGAAAATTCTGTAATTTATTACTTATTCTCATGCCGTTCCACACCCGTAAGACCTTCGTTAACCTTCAGAACACAAATTAAGATATTTTAGTTGAAATCCGATGGCTCAGTGAGGCCTTATAGGGAGCAATGACACTTCCTCTCTCAAGATCCATAAAGGTACTAAAAACACATCTAAATCAGTTCATGTTCGTTCAGTGGTTCAATATTAATATTATAAAGTGACGAGAATATTTTTGGTGCGCCAAAAAAACAAAATAACGACTTATGTAATGATGGCCGATTTCAAAACGCTGCTTCATGAAGCATCGGATCATAAATGAATCAGTGTACCGAATCTGCTGATCGGAGCGCCAAAGTCACGTGATTTCAGCCGTTGGCAATTTGACACACGATCCGAATCATGATTCGATACACTGATTCAATTATGATCCGAAGCTTCCTGAAGCAGTGTTTTGAAATCGGCCATCACTAAATAAGTCTTTATTTAGTTTTTTTGGCGCACCAAAAATATTCTCGTCGCTTTATAATATTAATATTGAACCACTGTACTCACATGAACTGATTTAAATGTTTTTAGTACCTTTATGTATCTTGAGAGAGGAAATGTCATTGCTCCCTATGGAGGCCTCACGGAGCTATCGGATTTCAACTAAAATATCTTAATTTGTGTTCTGAAGATCAACGAAGGTCGGCATGAGGGTGAGTAATAAATGACAGAATTTTCATTTTTGTGTGAACTAACCCTTTAACTGTCATGACAAACCTGAATATATTAGCGAATTTTTAATTGAACATTTATTTTCATTGTGATTTCAAAGTTATGAAAGTTAATACAGTTTTATAATTAATCATTTAAAAACTTATAATAATAATAGTATTTTTTTTATGGTTATGCACAGCTTTTATTCACAATATTTTATTACAATTAGAAATTTGTCAAAATGTGCACCCAATACGTAATCCATGAATGCAGTTTCTCTAGAAGTTTCTCAGTTTCTTCTTTGATTTGTGTGTGTGTGACTGTGTGTGATATTTCTATGTGCTTCAGCGTGTTTATTATCTGTCATTGGAGTTCTACATGGGTAGAGCGCTCCAGAACACCATGATTAATCTGGGTCTGCAGAATGCCTGTGATGAGGCTGTCTACCAGGTGAGAGATGACAAAAAACTCATCCATGCATCTGCATATCTGGCTGTCTGTAAACCTCTCTTTTTCCTTCTAGCTGGGGTTGGATATGGAGGATCTGGAAGAGATGGAAGAAGATGCTGGATTAGGCAACGGTGGCCTGGGAAGATTAGCAGGTCTCTCTCTCTTGCTCTCTCTCGTACACTATACAAATAATACCATGATAGAAGTTAGTGATATTTACTGTGTGTGTGTGTGTGTGTGTGTGTGTGTGTGTGTGTGTGTGTGTGTGTCTGTGTGTGAGCGATCCACAGCTTGTTTTCTCGACTCCATGGCGACTCTGGGTCTGGCTGCTTATGGATATGGGATCCGATATGAGTATGGAATCTTCAACCAGAAAATTAAAGATGGCTGGCAGGTGAACTTGATTGATGGCAGAAGAATTCATCCAGATTTCCTCAATTTTTGCATGACAAAAGTTTTCATGCACAAGCTTCTGATGTCCTAATCCTGTTTGTTATAGTACTTCTGACCCATATGGAAAAAACATATTTTCAGATATATTTTACAATACAAGAAATTTCCAAAATATATTTAAATAAATATATTTTGATAAGTTTTAGTCACTTATATTTTCTCTTATATGCTTATATATTTTTAAATATATTTAAGAATAAAGAAATTGCCAAAATATATTTAAATAAATATATTTTTGATGCGTTTTAGTTATTTATATTTTCTCTTATATGTTTATGTATTTATATATTTTTAAAAATGTTTCAGAATACAAGAGATTGCCAAAATATATTTAAATAATATATTTTCTATGAGTTTTAGTTGCTTATATTTTCTTCATATATTTTTATATATTTTCTCAAATATTTTCAGAATTTCAGAATACATAAAAAAGCCAAAATATATTTAAATAAATATATTTTGATACAAAGAATACAAAAAGAAATACAACTACAATCCAGAATACAAAAAAAAAAAAATCCAAAATAATGCTAATATAGATTTAAAAATATATTTAAACAAATATTTTTTTAGGTATAAGTTTTAGTTACTTTTATTTTCTTATATATTTTATATATGTAGTTACTTTGTAGGACAGCGTCTACATAAAAATCAATGCATATGGGCCAGGAGTCCATTGCGTTTGTGGTCACTGGCCTGGTGCATGTGAGCTTGTCACAAAGCTGATAATACTGGACCAATGGGGATCTCGTGCAAGCAGTAGTAGGTTGATAAGAAACAGTGGCTCAATTTATTTGCAAAAGGACAGTGATAATGCTGTGTTTGTGCAATGAAAATGCTCATTTAAAAAAAAAAAAAAATTACACACACCTGAACTTTAACCTGCCCTAGATCTGAGCACTGTGTCCTCCAGTGCAGATTGACACTGACGTCCTCTTCGTCATCGCTGTATGTCTGTTAGGTTGAGGAAGCAGATGATTGGTTGAGGTATGGTAACCCTTGGGAGAAGGCCCGTCCTGAGTTCATGCTACCTGTGCATTTCTATGGCCGTGTGGAGGAAGAGGAGGGGAAGGAGCCTAAATGGGTTGACACACAGGTATGAGCACAGTTACAGGCATACAGTATATACACACACACACAAGATAGCATTAAGGTACTCTGGTCAGGTTTGTAATGCATGTTTGTGGTGCAGGTGGTCCTGGCCATGCCGTATGACACACCAATCCCTGGCTACATGAACAACACGGTGAACACCATGCGCCTGTGGTCCGCACGCGCTCCCAACGACTTCAATCTCCGAGACTGTGAGTCATTCACACAATCCAATTTATCTGACATCTTTTTGTAATTCCATATCAGACAAACACTTGAAAATCTTTTATTACTAAAATCAACATGAAATCCTAATTTATCCTATTTTTTGGTTTTATTATGAACGATTTATTAATGCATGTTATTCCAAATACTATTCATCAAGATATAATATAGCATATAAAGTGTTTCAACTGTTTGCATGGATGAAATCAATCTCTGTCTTTCATTTTTTTCTCATTTAATTATTCACTTAAAATTATATGTCATATTATGGAAGCAATATAGGTTGTGAACTTAATGGTATTGGAATTTATATGTAATAATTCAATGATGGATGTTTTTTTCACAGTTAATGTTGGTGATTATATTCAGGCAGTTTTGGACCGTAACTTAGCAGAAAACATTTCCCGCGTGCTTTATCCAAATGACAATGTAAGTTTTTCCAACCTCTTCAAGGCAGATTGAGGTTTAAATGTCTTTTCTGTATTTAAACTGCATTAATTATTGTTTGCAGAAAATTAGGTTTCAATTATCCAGTTTAAGCTAGTCAGAAATTTAATCTCACATCTGATTCCAGAACTTCATTTTGTAGTTTTCTGACACTTTGCAATTGGTGGGTGTTGTAGTTTTTTGAGGGAAAGGAGCTGCGTTTGAAGCAGGAATATTTTGTGGTGGCAGCAACTTTACAAGATGTGATTCGCCGCTTTAAGACCTCGAAGAGAAACTGCTCTGGGCCGTTGTCATTTGACAGCTTCCCTGATAAGGTCAGCTTTTACCACACACATCCATTTTGGTCACTCCCCACCCACAAAGGTCACTACGTTTGCTCTGCATTAAGTGATTGAACTTTAAAGACAGTCGCTGCATGCATTTGTGTGATTCCTCATGTCTGTGTTTCAGGTTGCCATCCAGCTGAATGATACTCATCCTGCTATGGCCATTCCTGAGCTGATGAGGATATTTGTGGACATTGAGAAACTGGACTGGGACACAGTAAGATTCATAAATTTATGATACACTGTGACAGCACATGCAATATATGTTTATCATGTCTTATAAATGTTCAGATGTTAAGAAAACACTAACTGAAGTTCAATCCGTTAGAAACTATGTAGTACACTAAAAGCATGCTGTAGTGTTACATGCTATTCAAAACTCAAATGTTTTTTGTTAATTGAAATCAATCTGAAATAAAACATAAATATTAGATGAAAAAATTGTTGACTAGCTTAAAGGTGCAATTGGTGATTCTCTACGGAAACATTTTTGGCTATGCTGGTTGAAAGTCTCTTCATATCCTGATAGAAAACACTATGTTAAGCGGTCTGAATGTATTTTTTATAAATATATATCGTCTGTGGAAGGCACGGTTTCTTGTATGCTGTGCAGACAGAGCAAGAATGGCAGGCAAACAGCAACAACCTAACTTTAGTTTAGTAGTACTGTTACTCACTGTACTGTAAAGTTTTCTCACCGATAAACGACACGTAATCGCTTCTGGTCTGTGCGCGTTCATGTGTTTTGGAGGAGGCGTGGCTTTGGATGGTGATTTGCAGGGAGGGTGGAATTGTATTCTTTCAATGCTAGTGGGTTTAAGTGTTAGTTCACCCAAAAATGAAAATTATGTCATTAATGACTCACCCTCATGTCGTTCCAAACCCGTAAGACCTCCGTTCATCTTCGGAACACAGTTTAAGATATTTTAGATTTAGTCCGAGAGCTTTCTGTCCCTCCATTGAAAGTGTTTGTACGGTAGACTGTCCATGTCCAGAAAGGTAATAAAAACGTTATCAAAGTAGTCCATGTGACATCAGAGGGTCAGTTAGAATTTGTTGAAGCATCGAAAATACATTTTGGTCCAAAAATAACAAAAACTATGACTTTATTCAGCATTGTCTTCTCTTCCGGAATCCTTTCCATTGAATTGATTCCATTGAATTGATTCCATTGAATCCTTTCATCTGTCGGCGTTGGTAATGCACTTTTACGTCGCCGTGGTTGTTTTTGGCGATTAGGACATTCGCGACATTTTGAAGCATTGAAAATACATTTTGGTCCAAAAATAACAAAAACTATGACTTTATTCAGCATTATCTTCTCTTCCGGGTCTGTTGTCAATCCGCGTTCACGACTCTGCTTCTTCTTCTTCTTCTTTCCTGTTTTACGGCGGTTGGCATCCAGCTTATTGGTGCATTACCGCCCCCTTCTGCTCCGGAGTGTGGTTCACGACTCCACAGTGATGCTGCTGATGTAAGACGCTGCTGACGTGTTATCTGGTGCGCCCGAGCTTCGTTTACAGTCTGAGGGAGACGCACGCTGTATTCAAGCTATTCTACATTGTTTGTATTTTGGTATTGCTATATTTTTTAAAATGGTGCGTAAGTGTGCATGTCGCGGATGTCCTAATCGCCAAAAACAGCGACATAAAAGTTCATTACCAACGCCAACAGATGAAAGGATTCAATGGAATCAATTCAATGGAAAGGATTCTGGAAGAGAAGACAATGCTGAATAAAGTCGTAGTTTTTGTTATTTTTGGACCAAAATGTATTTTCGATACTTCAACAAATTCTAACTAACCCACTGATGTCACATGGACTACTTTGATGATGTTTTTATTACCTTTCTGGAAATGGACAGTATACCGTACATACATTTTCAATGGAGGGACAGAAAGCTCTCAGACTAAATCTAAAATATCTTAAACTGTGTTCCGAAGATGAACGGAGGTCTTACGGGTTTGGAACGACATGAGGGTGAGTCATTAATGACATAATTTTCATTTTTGGGTGAACTAACCCTTTAATGTTAGCATTTCCAAGATCACCTACTGCACCTTTAATTAATGTCAGTTTAAGAATAATGTATATAAATAATGCTAAAATTACATTAATGCTATAGGACTGTGCTTAGTGGCTCAAAAGTTAAATGTAGACATTTTGGTTGTTTTTGTACATTTAACAGTATGTCGGATTTGTCAAGGCAACGTGATTATTCAAAGTGAGTTCTTCTTTGTGATCGTCTAGGCCTGGAATATCACTAAGAAAACATTTGCGTACACCAACCACACGGTTCTGCCTGAGGCTCTGGAGCGCTGGCCAGTCGAACTGATGGAGAAACTTTTACCCCGACACCTGCAGATCATATACAAGATCAACCAAACACACCTGGATGTGAGTACGCTCCAAATAATAGAGGATTTGTCCGTTTTTGTATACCCACATACTGTACACTAGTAAACCC
Organism: Megalobrama amblycephala; assembly: GCF_018812025.1. Classification (NCBI taxonomy): domain Eukaryota; kingdom Metazoa; phylum Chordata; class Actinopteri; order Cypriniformes; family Xenocyprididae; genus Megalobrama; species Megalobrama amblycephala. The sequence continues at coordinate 29,118,188 of NC_063053.1, read as the reverse complement.
AGCATTAACGTTTTATATGTATGTGTGTGTGTGTGTGTGTGTGTGTGTGTGTGTAGCATATAGCATCTCTGTTTCCAGATGATATGGATCGAATCCGCAGGATGTCTCTGATTGAGGAGGCAGGGGGAAAGAGGGTGAACATGGCTCATCTCTGCATCGTGGGCTCACACAAGGTCAATGGCGTTGCTGAGATTCACTCAGACATCATCAAAAGAGACGTGTAGGGCTTTCTCTTTCTCACTCACTCTCTCACAAACACACAATTCTACATCCCATTGCTGATTATTTTGTTCATTTTGAACGCAATCATATAGATTCCGAGACTTCAGCGAGCTGGAACCAGAGAAATTTCAGAATAAAACAAACGGCATCACACCACGACGCTGGCTGCTCCTCTGCAACCCAGGACTCGCTGATCTTATTGCAGAGGTCCAACACACATACACACATGTTTTTCTCTCTTTTTTAACATGTTTTTTCAATTCATATGCTTTGTTTGTGTTTGTAGGCTATCGGTGAAGAGTATGTAAAAGATCTGACTCAGCTGCAGAAGCTGAATGATCTGGTTGACGATGACGCCTTCATCCGAGATGTAGCCAAAGTTAAACAGGTTAAAACACAAACTCCTCCCAGTTTGTAAATCTTATTCATGTAGGAGATTATTTTAATGGCCAAGTTTGAAAACCCATGTCCTCATTGTTTTCTCCTCCAATGTCAGAAAAAACTTTTGAGGTACAACAGCTTATCACTGGGGCAGTACCCTTTCGGGGGCACTTAGCTACCCCCCAAAAAGTGCATATTAGAGTAATGATATGTTCCCTTTCTGCCTTAGTAACAAGCTTTTTTGCACACTTTTTTGACAGTCTTTATATAAATGTTCACCATGTTGGAGGTTTTCTGTGGGAATTACTGACTCATATGAACGATATTAGTCATAAAATTCAATTCAAAGTCAGTTCCAGTTCATTTTTTTGTATGCTTCTTTGTGTGTATAGGATAACAAGCTGAAGTTTGCACAGTATTTAGAGAAGGTGTACAACGTGGACGTAAATCCTGCATCCATGTTTGATGTCCATGTGAAAAGAATCCATGAGTACAAGCGACAGCTTCTCAATTGCCTTCACGTCATCACCATGTACAACCGTATGTACACACACACACACACACACACTTTTTAACAGATAAAGTATGTCATTTTTTTGGATGTTTTACGAAAAGCATTCTTCCATGTAGAGAAACCTTTAAGTAAACAGTACAATTCTGGCATTATTTACTCTCTTTGATTTTTTTTTTAGATGTTGAAGAATGTTTCAACTGTTTCACACACAGGAATCAAGAGGAGCCCCACAAAACCGTTTGTGCCGCGGACTGTGATTATTGGGGGCAAGGTAAAACAAACAACCTTTTCCAAACACACTCACATTCAGGGATTTGCAATATGTACATTACTGTTCAAAAGTAATATTGTGAAATATTATTACAATTTAAAATAGTTTTCCATTTGAATATATTTTAAAATGTAATTTATTCCTGTGATGGTAAAGCATCATTACTCTAGTCTTCAGTGTCACATGATCCTTCAGAAATCATTCTGATATGCTGATTTGGTTCAACTGTAAAAACAGTTGAGCTGCTTAATATTTTTGTGGAAACCATAATACATTTATAAAGAATTTTTTGATGAATGAAGTTCAAAAGACAGCATTTATTTGAAATAGAATTTTTTTTTTAACATTATAAATGTATTATCTGTCACTTTTGATCAATTTAATGCATCCTTGCTGAATAAAAGTTACCTTTTTTTAATTTTACTGACCTCAGACTTTTGAATGGTTGTGTATGTTTTATTATGTTTATTTCTGCAGGCTGCTCCTGGATATCACATGGCAAAGATGATCATTAAGTTGATCACCACTGTCGCTGATGTCGTTAATAACGATCCAGTGATTGGCCATAAACTGAAGGTCATTTACCTGGAGAACTACAGAGTGTCACTGGCAGAGAAAGGTAACATACACACTACTACTGTTTAACAACTAAACTGGGTATGGTATTTTCTGTGCATTTATGGAGAAATTTCTGTTCATCTGTGTTTTATGTGCAGTGATCCCAGCTACAGATCTGTCAGAGCAGATCTCCACTGCGGGTACGGAGGCGTCCGGAACCGGAAACATGAAGTTCATGCTGAATGGGGCGCTGACCATTGGCACAATGGATGGTGCCAACGTGGAAATGGCAGAAGAAGCTGGAGAAGAAAATCTCTTCATCTTCGGCATGAGGGTGGAAGATGTAGCAAAGATGGATAAAGAAGGGTAGAGAATGAGAAAGATAGATTAAATCAATGGAAATGGATGCTGAGGAAATGTCATGCCATCTTTGTGCTTGCGTGAAGACATTAACCATTCCTGTGTGTGTGTGTGTGTGTGTGTGTGCAGCTATGATGCATTACAATATTATGAGAGTCTTCCGGAGCTGAAACAGGCCATAAATCAGATTAAAAGTGGCTATTTTTCACCGAAACAGCCTGAGATGTTCAGCGACATCATCAACATGCTGTTCCATCATGATCGGTAAAATGCACATACAAACACAAGATTTCTTTCTTAAATTCCTACATTACTCTCTCATCACTCTGACATTTTTCTCCAGGTTTAAAGTTTTCGCAGACTATGAGTCTTATGTCAAGTGTCAGGAGAAAGTCAGCGCTCTGTATAAGGTGAGCATTATCACACGTTACTGCCTACCACATGTCAGAGATTCATTTAATGTTCATCATTAATTACATTAGTGATGGTGGCTTTCTAACACTGCTTAATGAAGCTTCAAAACCACGGCTGTTTTGAATCAGTGGTTCGTATCAAACTGGCCAGGTCACATGACTGTATGAAACAAGGCTTTTTACATCATACTGTTTCGAACTTTGGTTTTGAATTCGTGAATTATGATGGTTTGCCACTAGAGGGCGTTGATTTGTTGAACTCATGAACCAGTGTCTAAGATCAGTGGTTCTCAACCAGGGGGCCGGGGCCCATTAGGGGGCCTCAGCAAACTTTTATAGGAGCCTCAAGATTACTTAAAATTATTAAAACATTACATTGAAACATTATATAAAACAAGCATTAAAATAAACTAAAACTTTTTTTTGTTTCAATTTTTTTTTTTAAATTTACCCCCTCAAAAATTTTATTTTCTTTGATGAATTATAAAAGTGTAATTTCTAGACCTAGAAAAGCCATGGGAAATTTATACATTTTATGAATATACAATTTTCTAGTTATGCCAAGATCTAAAATATTTTTACTTTATGTGAGTAAAATATTTTTTACAAATATATTTTAGTATATTTAGTAAATCACAGACAATTGAAAAAAATGTCACGAGGCCTTTGAATATTTTTGTGGACAATGGGGGGGCCTTTGGGTTTAGAACCACTGTAAGAGATGGTTTTAACTGACCTCAGGTCAGTTTTATAATGTAGGTTCAGTTTGAATTAATTTATTGAATTTTAATAAGCATGCTTGTATAATAAAAAAGGGATAATAATAAATGGCCAAGTCCTGCCTAAAAACACATAAAACAAGCATTAAAATAAATAAATAAATAACACAAATTATTCATATTTAATGGTATTTAATGATTTATAGTTTAAATTTAATAGAAACACTTGTTATTAGTTTGTAAAATGCATCTATATGCACGTTCGAAACTGTGAATCATTTTGCAAAGTTATTAATTCAGTTGATTCAATTTCACAAAACTTAGTTTTTCCAATAACTACATTTATTTTATTTAATGACATTGTCATTTTGAGTAAACTTTGATTATCTTTACTCATCATTTGCTGACTCAGTTCGTCGATTTCCAACCCCAAGCTATTTTTTTTCTGTGAAACACAAAAGGCGAAATTTAAGAATCTTTTTAAGAATATGTAAGATTTAAAGGGTTAGTTCACCCAAAAATGAAATTTCTGTAATTAATTACTCACCCTCATGTCTTTCAAAACCCATAAGACTTTAGTTCATCTTCGGAACACAAATGAAGATCTTGTTGATCTTTCTGTCCATAGGCATCTTATAAAGCGATTGTGTCTCTTTAGAAAATTTGGACTAAACCGCTCAATTCATATGGATTAGTTTTACAATCTCTTTATGAACTTTTTAAAAGTGTCGGTTGCATAGCTGTCTATGGAGAGACAAACCGCATCAAAAAGATCTCAATTTGTGTTCTGAAGATGAACGAAGGTCTTATGGGTGTGGAACAACATGAGGGTGAGTAATTAATTACAGAATTTTAATTTTTGGGTGAACTAACCCTTTAAGAATCATTACACAGCTCTTTTTTTATATAGCAACAGGTCAAAGTGACCATGGATGTCAAGCTACAGAAAATTACAAAAATACCCTAAACGCTCATTTAAACTAGTCCATATTTCTCTGTTTCTGTCTACAGGATCAGAGAGAGTGGACTCGGGTGGTAATTAAGAACATTGCGGCATCTGGAAAGTTCTCGAGTGACCGCACCATTACAGACTACGCCACTGAGATCTGGGGAGTGGAGCCCACTGACCTGAAGATCCCTCCACCCAGTGAACCACGAGAAGCTCTGGAGGAAACCGCTCGCGCCTTGCGCAAGATCTGAACAGTGTTATAGGATCATGAGAAGACTTTTTACAGAAGTTGATATAATTAACTTAGTAAGAATTAATTTTCCAGATTTGCTTTCAATTTTTAAATGTTCACGCATGACTTTTTAAATGAATGCATTGTACTAGCTAAAATAAATATTATGTTTTAATTCAACACTGAAGTCAAATTATTCATATAGTTGCTATCAGTCAATATATTGATTTTATAAATATATTGGTGGTGGTGGTAGTGGTTGAGGAGATTCCTCTCTTCAAATGTGTAAAATGATTTGAGTGTCAAGAAAAGTGCTATATAAATGTAATTAAATATGATAATTATTTATTAAAAATTCATTAAATTTTTTTTAAAATTACTGAGAGTGAAAAAGGAGAGTGATGAGAGGCAGAAGACAGAGTTTCACGGTTCAACATACTGACATTCAGCACTTTTATAGTACAAAAGAAAGTTTTACCAAAAAGCAAGGGCTTCCAATGGCAAGCTTGTGGTTTATATTTCAAAGGAACACAAAGTGTATGCCTTGAATACACTGTAAGCATCTGACAAATAAATATAAATATACACTACCGTTCAAAAGTTTGGGGTCAGTAAGATGTTTCTATTTGAAATAAATGAATACTAGGCTATAATTCAGTAAAAATGATCAAAAGTGACAGTAAAGACTTCTACATTGTTACAAAATAAATTCTATTTCAAATAAATGCTTTTTTAAAACTTTCTAGTCATCAAAGAATATTGAAAAAAGTATCACGGTTTACACAAAAATATTAAAGGTGCAGTAAGCAATTTCTGAGAAACACACTTATAGCCAATCAACAGTAATAGGCGTGTTAGTGAATTTGGGGGCGGAGCTTTCAAGATAGGAGTGTGATCCATTTGGGTAGGGGCTTTGTTTTGGTGATTTCAAATAACAGCGTTTCTCAGAAATCGCTTACTGCACCTTTAAGCAACATTATTGTTTTTATTTAATATTGATAATAAGAAATTTTACTCAAGATTTGTCATCACATTAATAAATTAGATTTTAAAATATATTAAGATACAAAAAGTATTTTACAATGTTATAGTTTTTACTGTATTTTTGGTCTTGGTAAGAGACTTCTTTCAGAAACATTAAAATATTTAACCGACCCCAAACGTAGTTTAAAACGGATTAATACATGCAGTGCTTTGACAATGCGGCACTACAAGAAAGCTAATAAATCTGCATACGTGAAAGAGTGAGAAAGAAGAAAAAAAAACTTATCTAGCTCAACAGGTGTTGTAGTTCCTTCTGTGTCCTGCTGGAGGCGCTGCTGCGCGCTGTGTTTCTGCTCGTCTCCTCCTCTTCCTCCTGCAGGGCCTTTCAAATTCTCACTGACCAACCCATTATAACAGACAATGTAGCACGCTGACCCGAGCACTCAGGAGAAAGACAGCACATTCACAGCTTTAGCTCCGGTATTAGACCCAAACAAAAACAGAACGGTTCAGCGTGAGCGCGAGCTCTGGATCAAACTAATGGACTTATAGCCGAATAACGGAGAGAGAGCGCGCGCGCATCTGTGGTATCGCCGGGTATGTTCTGATGGGTTTAACTTTGACTTTATCACACACAAATCACGGTCAACTCACTCGTAACAGATTAATGCATTCTCTCAACAATCATTTTCGGTATTATGTGTCCTACATATGGTTTGAGCTTGTGTCGGTAATTCATTTGTGACTGCAAATGTTGAAGTTCAGAACTTTGTTTTTCTATAGTGAAACATTGTTTATTATAACCTTTACCACAAACCAATATGAGAGTAAATGTTAGGTGAGTGAAGTGTTTGTTCAGGCTTTAAAGCAGTGTCTTAGTACGGGCGTGTATTTTGTGTGTTTGTGTATTTAATGTTGCTGTGTGTATATATGTTGCTAAGAGTTACTGTTATGGACTGATGACCTCAATCATCTGAGATTGCAGAACTGTAGCCATGTGATGAAGGAAGTAGTTTTGGTTTTCAACAGGTTGTTGTGGCATTGTTTTATAATGATTATAATTGTTTAAAAGTCATGCAAAACTAAGTGGAAACAGAATCAGACACCAGTGATGGAATGAATCTTCTGTCTGCTGCTGAATCAAACCATCTGTTCATTTAAATGTGTCTCTGATCATCAGTGTGTGTGTGTGTGTGTGTGTGTGTGTGTCTGTCATTGTCTTCCTTTGTGTCTGTGTTTCACTGCTGGACACTTGTATGATGCTGAAATCTGATTGTTGAATAGTTTTTACTGGATAGCTGATAAGATGGGCTAAATAATCTCTAAAAGTTACACAATATATATAATATTAAATATATTACCTAACATTTGAGAGATTTCTCTCATCCTGTTCTAGCACTATATGAGACTTGTTGCTATCAGATACCAGAGCTTCAATGGGTGCCGCTCGCTGATGGCCAACAAAGCAGACTTTGACATGCATATGATATTTGTAGTAAAATTACTTGTATGTATTGTATGTAATGCATTCTTGCAGTACAATTGTTACTTGTGCATTATTTACACAGAAAATGGTTCCCATGGTCTTAGAAATCCTGCATATCAGGAAATTTTAAAATTGTGATTTACAGACCTGGAAAATATCATAATTTACATTTGAAATGAAATAATTTAATACAATTTTTAAAATTAATAATTTGAATTAAATAAAATTGTAATACGTCTATTTAATTTGTTCCAATTATGCTCAGTCCAAAAAAGTTCTTTGTAATTAAAAACTTGTAAATAAATTAGGAATAAATATGAAATGAATGCAAAAAAAAAAAAAAAAAAATCTAATTATTACAAATCCATTGGTTAAAAAGTGTGGTTGCACTGTTTACAACTAATCTGATATTAAATATTACAGCTATAATTGTTCAGACTGAGATTGAAAAGTATTTGACATAAATTGTCAGAATAAATTGCCCCTGAAAATCAATTCCACATATTACCTTGTCCATATATGAGTGACTCTGAATCTATTCTTCCTGAATAGAGGAACACCTGGACACTCTCAGACGTCCTTGTAAGGGGCTGGTGATGATGTCATTGGCAAGGAGCAGATGGGTACCAAACCCCTCCCCCTTTGTGTGCGTGTGCGTTTGTGTGCGCTCCATCCACTGAAGAATAATAAATGAATACACACACTTATATGCTTGTAAGCCTTTAGTCAGGCCACCTTGGGACAAAAGACACATGCTGCAGTCGTGTGTTTGATTGTGTTTAGGGCTGCATGATATTGAAGAGATATGCAATAACTTGTTAAATAACGTGACATGATACTGCTTTAAGTGTGTAACATAAATGTAAATTGTACTGGTTTAAACTTGGCCCAGGTTTGGGTCAGCACACTAAAGAGGTGCTAAAGAGGATGTTTTGTTTTATACATTTTTGCAATATTACTTCAAACTGTCTTTACTAACTGATAAAAGACTATTTATTAGGTGCACTGAAAGGAATAATATTAATATACATCATCTGTGCACGAGGTAGGGCCTTAAAAACATCAGCCAATCGTTTACGTGATCATCGCGTAAACGATTGGCCCTCTGGCTTGTCAATCACTGCCGTGACGTTCCTTGTGAGAGACGAGCGCGGCTGCGCGCTCCAGTAACTTTCCACACTCCACAGGCGCCGCATGCGATGTTTTTGTCCGGAGACAGGAGTAAGGGGCCGTTCACACAGAACGTGTTTTTCTATTCCAATGCGCTACTTTCCCATTGTTTTTCTATGTAAACACGCGCTTGACGGACGTGCATGACCGTTACGCTCGCGTCTCGCGTCTTTTGCAGCGCCTCACACATGAGCGCCGCGTTTTTAAGACGCCGTGTCAAGTTAAAAGAATTTCAACTTTTACATGCAGCGCCGCTCATCAATGTCAGTTCCAAAACAGTGGGCCAATCAGAAGAACTTGGAGGCGGGGCAAGTGTTGCGAGTTGGCATGACAACTGTTTTATATAATGGCAACATGGCGGAGGAGGCGCTCATTATTATCTTATTTTCTTTTTTTCCATATCAAAACTTGTATCTGTAAATTCTGCAGTTTGCCCATTTCTATTATTTCCGTTATTGTCGTTATTGCATCACGTCTCAAAGGCGCGTCTCGAGATTCTCGCGTTCTATGCTGCGCTTTTTTTAAAAACCACTCCTCCACTCCGTTTTTAGACGCAAAGACGCGTTCTGTGTGAACGGCCCCTAATACCTGCAGATTATGAGTTACCTGCGGTGAGTCCGACATAATGAATCCACTAACACGACACAGCGAATGCCGGTGGTAAGCACTCATGTTCCAATACTTGTGCACGAGTTTTGGGAGGCGTAACAATCGTAACTCATTAACAATCTTTGGTTTCTCAGTCGACGAAAAGATCCTCTTTATCACCTTTAATAACTTCAACAATTGATTGCCAATTAAGTTTAGAATACAATGAACCAGTTAGAACCCAGTTTAGGGCAGATAGCTGCTAATGGTGGATATTTTGATGAATCGAAAATTTCTGTTTTTTTTCTATGTATAAACTGTTTATGTAATAAAATATGTTTCCGTAGTTTGTGTTGTCCCTTATCGGTGCAAAATTATCACAAATTAAAAAGGATTCTTGCCAATAGTGTCCAAAACCCCACTTTTCTAGGGCGTTTCCAAACTTATTGAGGGCAGTGTATGTGTTTCACATTCTTTTTGTGAAAAAAAAAAAAAAAAAGCATACCTACAACTTCTAAAAGTGAATGGCAGTGTTTTACTGTGACACTACATAAAAAGTAAGTGTCATTTTAACATCAGTGTAAACCAGGGGGGTTTGGGGTAGGCCAAACATTAGGTTTATTTAGCAACAGAAATTGAATAATTGAATAGTGGCGGCTTTCTGTGTGTGTGAGTATATCGCTTATTGCATTTAATAACATTTAAGCATGTCACACGTATGTAACAGTCATGTGTCCGGTCAGTTTACTCTGTTGTACTTTTTTGTAATCTTTTGGAGTATTAAAATGCATTTATCGCAAACCGTTGCGATGTGCGTATCGTGGAATGTACATTCGCAAAATTTCAATAATTTCAATAATTTCAATATATCATGTAACCCTAATTGTGTTCATCATCATCTGAGTTGTGTGTCCTGACATTGGCCTCTCTTGTCTGTGCACCGCTCTGCATTTAGCCCACAGATCTCTTCTCTTCCTGAGCGGAGGGATTTTGTGTGTCAGAAATAGTGCTGTAGGTCTGTATGTGCTTTCCATTTTTGTGGCTCAAGCTTAAATGTTCCCTATTGAATCTTATATACACATACTCTCAATAGCTATGAGTACATCATCATTGCGTGTGCTTTCAATGAGTAAAATTTGCCCACGAGGCAATTGTCGGCGACAATTAGTGTCTTTAAAAATGGTCAATTTTTGTTAGATGATGGCAAAAGTAGTCTATATAAATGTAGAAATTTATTTAATTGTAAAAAACAGTAATATTGGCAGATAAGATAACTGAAGTGGTACCGATATATTGCACATCCCTAATAATAATAATACCTATTAATTCAAAAGATTGGAACCTGACATGGAAATCTGCCCAGAGATGTAAAAAGATTTCTAAATACTCCTTATCCGTCTGAATGACTGAAAGGTTCATGGCAATCCAATAGTCAAGTCTGGGAACGTTGTTTGAGTTTATCAGAGCTCTGCTGTTATGAAAGCTGTAGTCCTTTAATGGCTGACCTCCAATACAGCCTCTCTAGTAGAGGTGACCAGTGTGTGTCTAGCACTTGCGCTTGAGCTTGTCGTTGCTCTCGTCTGTTTTTTGACTCTTTTCTTTGGTTCTGATGGCTCTTTTTGCATCCTTGTGTTTTGAGCAAGAAGACGTTAGAGTTATTGTGAGTGTGGAGGTGAACTGTGTGCCTAAATAAGCCAAATGTCAGTGGGCAGAATGTGTAACTCTGTGTCTCTGTAGGAAAGGCTGATGGATGGAGCGAGGGACCAGTATGAGGAACGATTGAAAGAGGTGTTTGAAAGTTTTGATGGCAGTGGTTTGGGCTCTCTGAGTCCTGAAGAACTGACCGATCTCTGCCGGGCCCTTCAGCTGGAGGAGAACACGCTGAACACACTCTTACACGCACTGCTGCGGGACCAGATCAGTGCACGGGTGAGAGACCATATGTACACGCATGTCATTTTATTTTAGTTTAAAGTTTTGTGTGACTTGTTTTTTTTAATGCTGAGACATTAAATGCTGGTAATGGTCCGGAAATTTGAGTGTGGTTTACATTTCAGAAACTATTTTGTACAAAACCCAAACCAAATCATTTTAGAGTATCTAAAACAAGAATGTTTTCTTGATGGACTTTGGTGAAAAGATGAATGATTTGTTGCTACTGTTTTGATTTTTCAGGTTGATTTTGAACAGTTTAAGGATGCTCTGATCCTCGTGTTATCAAGTACAAACACAGATGATCCAGAGGAATGTCTTGAACAGCCAGGTAACATCCTCAATATGTATCTTATATCTGGGCTGGTAACCAAAATGATGCACGTTTGAACCATGTAATGGTAATCTTGAACGGACGTCATCGCGAACTTCATTGATCATTTTGGCATCAGCAAGCAACCTTGACCCAATATTGTGTAAAATAAGCGATTTATTTCTGCAGTTTTGCTCTTGTCTCATTTAACACCATAATATTAATGCCAGTATCTAAATAGCTGGCTATCCGATGACTAATATATATTTAGAATTTAATTTACATCTAAATATATAGTCTAGACCAGTGGTTCCCAACCACATTCCTGGAGTACCCCCAACACTGCACATTTTCCATGTCTCCTTTGTCTGACACACCAATTTCTGGTCTTGGAGTCTCTGCTAATGAATTGATGACTTGATTCAGGTGTGCTTGATCAAGGAGACATGCAAAATGTGCAGTGTTGGGGGTACTCCAGGAATGTGGTTGGGAACCACTGGTCTAGACATTGGCAATAGTATTGATCATTAAAACACAATTTTCAAAAAATCATTATCTAACACGCTGCAATAAATATTTATCTGTATGGAAATAAATATATTCATATTATAAGATGATATTTGACTACTGACTAATTTAATTTGACTACGTACTGTAATTGACTGTATTTGATGTAGGAGATCAATGATGTAGGCGTTTGGATATCCTGATGTAACCGAGAATGTATTAAAAGCCAGACAGCGGGAGTGAAGGGAGTGAAGGGAGGATGTGAGGTTAAATCTGGATTAAGAAGGATTATTCTGAGAACAGTGAGAGTGTAAATGAAGACTATTCTATCTTAAAACAAGCTCTTCTCTAATTATGACATCTCACAGTTAATGATTGTAGCCTGGGAATTGACCCTTCGCCGGGAGTTTCATTGACAAGCGATCTAACCAATCAGAACGCCGAATCCGCCATTTTGTCCGACAAAGCAGTCAGGAGTTAGAAGATTAACCTCGGTGGACTTAAACTTGAAAAATGGTGTGTATTGACGTCTTTCCGAGTTTCAGTTTCATCATTCATCATTCATGTTTATTTGATGCTATAAATGAACTAGTAGGAAGAGATGATCGGTTCACGAGCCTCTTGAGCTGAGGCGCTACAGCAATCTGTCACGACACATTAAAGAGCCACAAAACGGTTTTTATTGTTTGAATTTCTTAAACTACACAGTTTGAAAGCTGGGACTTTGTTTAATATCATAAGTAACCTGCTCTGTCTTGTCTGTCGATGTGTTGTCAGTGTCCTCTTTGCTCTGCAATGTATTTTTCACTGCGTGTGGCGCGACAGCGCAACGGCTTGTCGGACAAAGCAACATTAACTAAGGGGGGCGGGTCTTTGCGAAGGGTCAATTGCTATGTTTTTGCTACAAGTGTTTTTAGAACATTGATGTGTGGTTGCTGAGTGCTTTCTTACTGGCTGTGAGATAGACCTTCTCCAAGCCTTTATGATATTCGGTTCCTTAGATATGGCTCAGGACCCATCCTCAATTTCAAGTCTACGGTACTGTGTATCAGGCAAGGAATGTAACCCTGATTGCTTAGAAATGTGATCGATCTCTTAAAGGTGCCCTCGAATGAAAAATTGAATTTATCTTGGCATAGTTAAATAACAAGAGTTCAGTACATGGAAATGACATACAGTGAGTCTCAAACTCCATTGTTTCCTCGTTCTTATATAAATCTCATTTGTTTAAAAGACCTCCGAAGAACAGGCGAATTTTTAAACACTTGCAGTCTGTATAATGCATAAACACAACTTCATTCTTTATAAATCTCTCCAACAGTGTAGCATTAGCCATTAGCCACGGAACACTATCAAACTCATTCAAAATCAGAAGTAAACAATATAACAGTATACAATACTCACATAATCCGACGCATGCATGACGAACACTTTGTAAAGATCCATTTTGAGGGTTATATTAGCTGTGTAAACTTTAAGGCACTGTTTAAGGCAAGCGCGAGCTCTGTGGGCGGAGAGAACGGGATTTAAAGGGGCCGCAGCATAAAATCGGCGCGTTTATAATGATGCCCCAAAATAGGCGGTTAAAAAAATTAATTAAAAAAAATCTATGGGGTATTTTGAGCTGAAACTTCACAGACACATTCAGGGGACACCTTAGACTTATATTACATCTTTTAAAAACATAATTAGGGCACCTTTAAGTATAATAGTTGGGGGTTTGTGCAAATCCTTAACCCTAATTATTATAAGCAATAGTGATACTTGCCTTAGCAAGTATCAAATGAATCATTTCTATCTACATAAAATATACGATAGACAGCATTTATGCTTACAGTTTATGTGTTACTCAGGGTTCCTAAATAAACAACTTGGCATTCATCTTTCATACATGCTCTCCATTACATTTCAATCACAGGTGAGCGGTGGATTTGTTTTTCTAATATTTTATCAAAATGTGCCAATCGCTTGGCTGTTGCTACTATTAAGGATACATAACATATCAGCCACCATATCGGTATTGGCCGATATGTTTTTAATGTTATCATGTTAATGTTATTGGCCTGATAAGAAAATTTGGCTTATAAATAATGTATTATTTCCTTAAGCTGAGACACTTCAGATGCGCACTGTCCTCCATGATGGTTATGAATTACTTGAAATATGATTGGAATCGCTTCAAAAAGGAAAATACAATTAAGTGCAACATGTACAGCGCAAGTTTGTCATATAGGCTACATACTGTTATAATGAGAACATTATTATTGTGTGCATGGGACATGGCTTTTAATGATGAGACTTTTGTTTTTGTAATCAAGCACTCAAAAATTACATAAAATGTTGGATTTATTGTTTATACGTTATCGTATCAGCCAGAATTTTCATATCGGTGCATCCTTAGCTGATATACTATAAATAATACGGTAATGAAATCAGACTATGGTACAGTTTGTCTAAATTCTGTGGTGCACATATACACTACCATTAAAAGTTTGAGATCAGTAAGAATATTTAGGAAAGAAAAAATACCTTTTATCAAGTGTACATTAACCAAAAACTGACAATAAAGACATTTATAATGTTAAAAATGATTTCTATTTCAAATAAATGCTGTTCATTTAAACTTTCCATTCAAAGTATTGACAAAAATGTTAAGAATCGCAACTGTTTTCTACATTGATAAAAATAAATAAATGCTTCTTAAGCACCAAATCAGCATGTGATCCCTTGCACAAAATTAGTGAAAGAGTTGAGCCCTTGTTAGATTTTACCGTGCAGAAATGTATTTATAGTTTAAATGTTGCAAGAGTCCTTTTGTCTTTCCCCTAGATTCCCCAGAAGTCCAGCCACGCTTTGTAAAGGGCAGTAAGCGCTATGGCCGTCGCTCTGCTCCGGAGTTCATTCACACGGACACTGATTCACACACACAGGCTGAAGATGAGGAGGAGAAGGATGAAGATGCTCAAGAGAACGATGACAGGACTGTACCCAGGAAACGTGAGGTAACAAACGCAGACATAAATAACGGTGAAGCTCAAAGGTTAAGCCGCATTCTTTTCATTTAGAATCTTCCATATCTGAATATACAGATAAGATGAAGGTTAAAGTTGTGACTCTCCTTGAGAAAACTTCCAAATTATTTCAGCCACAATTTCTGAACTAGCTCTGAAAAACTTTGGCTGACTAGAGAGAGTAGAAACACACAGTCTGTGTGTGTGTGTGTGTGTGTGTCCTTGCCCTCTGCTCTAACAGCAGTTTAGTGTGTCACTGAATTAATGAGATCTCATTCTCAGAAGACACATCCCACTGGCTTTAAAGCACTCAAACTATAGAGCAATGACGTCTTGTGATGAAAAGATTTTTATCAAATTCATGCTGGCATGTGTTTGTGAGCTTTTGTGTGTGACTCTGGCCACGCTCTCCAGCAGGTGCACATTAATACACAGTGCTGTGCAGAGCTCTCTCTGATAGTCTGATGTGTGAACAATCCTCCGGTTCTACGATAGCAGATGTGCGGGGTGTGTGTTTGGAGGGGGGTGGTTGTCTATTGATGAACAATGACCCCTCCCCACCCCCTGAATTCCATTGCAAGTATTCTCCATCTGCTCCCTACACCCCCCGAAATTCACTCTGTCCATATCTGAACACACGCACACAATGATCTTGACCAAACAATAGGGAAGTAGTTGATTGAGTGGCTTTAGTTTCACAACCTGTGGCTAGTTGTGTGTTCAAGCCCCTAGGTTTATTGCAGAATTAGTGTATCAATATATTTGTTTTACCTTTTTTTTTTTTTTTTGGTTATTATTTATTGTTGAGTTATTATATATCAGTTATATATAAGTCAGTAAGAGTTTTTTTTTGCATGTTTTGTAAAGTCATTTATGCTCACCAAGGCTACATTTATTTGAGAAGGGAAAAAAATAAAAATAAAAAAAATAAATATATATATATATATATATGTATGTATGTTTTAAAGGGTTAGTTCACCCAAAAATGAAAATTCTGTAATTTCTCAGCCTCATGTCATTCCACACCCGTAAGACCTTCATTCATCTTTGGAACACAAATATTTTTATAAAATATTTTTGATAAGATCCGATGGCTCAGTGAGGCCTGCATTATTACCACCTAGATAATTTCCTTTTTCAATGCCCAGAAAGCTACTAAAAACATATTTAAAAAACAGTTCATGTGACTACAGTGGTTTAACCTTAATGTTATGAAGCTACAAGAATACTTTTTGTGCTCCAAAAAAATAAAATAACAACTTTATTCAACAATATCTAGTGATGGGCGACTTCAAAACACTGCTTCATGAAGCTTCGAAGCGTTACGAATCTTTTGTTTCGAATCAGTGGTTCGGAGAGTGTATCAAACGGCCAGAGTCACGTGAACTATTGAAATTTCGAAACACTTATGACATAACAAAACCTCATTTACTGAAATCATGTGATTTTTAGCACTCCGAACCATTGATTTGAAACAAAAGATTCGTAAAGCTTCGAAGCTTCATGAAGCAGTATTTTGAGATCGCCCATCACTAGATATTGTTGAATAGAGTCATTATTTTGTTTTTTTTGGTGCACAAAAAGTTTTCTCATCACTTTATAATATTAAAGTTGAACCACTGTAGTCACATGAACTGTTTTAAATATGTCTTTAGTAGCTTTCTGGATCTTGAGAGGTTCAATGTTATTGCTGGCAATGGAGGCCTCACTGAGCCATCAGATTTTATCAAAAATATCTTAATTTGTGTCCTGAAGATGAACGAAAGTCATGGGGGTGTGGAATGACGTGAGGGTGAGTAATTAATGACAGAATTTTAATTTTTGGGTGAACTAACCCTTTAAAAACGGTAATATTATGAAATATTACTAACCATTTAAATTAACTGTTTTTTTTTTTTTTTTAAGTTTTTTTTTTTAGCGAATTTTGCCTTTTATTATGATAGGATAGTATAGAGTGGACAGGAAGCAAGGTGGGAGAGAAAGGGGGATGGGATCGGGAAAGGTACGCAAGCCGGGACTCGAACTCAGGTCGCCCGAAGGGCAACGGTGCCATACTTCGCCCACGTACACTGCCCGCAAGGCCATCGGTGCCGACAATGTTTTCTATTTTAATAAATTTTTATAATGTAATTTATTTCTTTGGCAAAACTGGATTTGTTTTTAGCAGCCATTACTCCAGTCTTCAGTGTCACATGATCCTTCAGAAATCACTTTAATATGTTGAAACAGTTGTGTTGCTTAATCTTTTTGTGGAAACTGACACATTTTTCTTAAGCAATCTTTGAATAGAAAGTTCAAAAATAGATTTTTTTTTTTTTTTGTAACCATGTGATGTTAATGTCAATTTTTATCAATTTAATGCATCTTTGCTGTTTTAAAATGCATTATTTCTTTAAAAACATCCTACTGACCTTAAACTTTTAAAATGAAAGTGTTTTATGAACATTATTAACTTCCTGCCTGTGTAGGCAGTGTTTCACACGTTGCTTAGGTGATCACTCAAGGCATTTGTTTTGACGTTGATGCAGTCAGTAAGTCTAACTGATTAAATTATTAATGATAAAATTAATAATTGTTCAATACATTGTTCAAACCCCTCCTTATATGTTCACCTCTATTATTTACATCTTCTGCTGTCTCATTCTTGCTCAAATCTGCCCCCTCCTGGGGGTGTGATGATAACAAGAGTTATTTGTGCATTTTATTTTTATTTTCATTATAGCGCTGGAACGCTGACATGAGCATTTCTGAAGAGTTTGAAGCAGAAGGTGAGTTTGAATACTCTCAACACCCCAGACATATTTCTTTATGCCAGAGATTTACACTGGTTTGTGTGCAGGTCAGATGCACCTCTGGAACCCTGATGAGCCCAGCACACCACGAGGCAATGCACTGCCACTCTGTGACTTAGAGGAGCGGTTGCAGGATGCCTGCCATCAGCTCTCTCTACCCATAAACGGCATGGCCACACTGCAACAGCTACACGCACTCTGTCAGCACATAGGCATTGAGGTATTTTCCATCATCGCAACCTGAGATGCATAAAGTGGTTAAATACCATATTAACATGCAGTTCTTGTGCTTTTGAATGTTTCCAGGTGGGTGAGGATCTGTTGCAGGGTGCTGATGAAAGCGTAATGGATGTGCAGGAGTTCATTTCATGCATAATAAACCACAGCAAACCACCCACACCATCAGTATCTACACCCTACAGACAATTAAAGAGACACCATTCCACTCAGGTAGTACACAAAAATAGGTTGTGTGCAAAACATACTTAAATATAATAGTTAAACCTCTTTTCTTCATCTCTCTTTCAAGTTTGACGAGTCGGGCCGAAGGATCTCATGTGCTTTGAGCAGTACAATCGGTCTGCAGGTGTTTTCAGATTTGGATGATGGATCGGGACATGCACCCGTGGAAACTCTGCTTTACAGGTGGATGGAAGAGGGAGTGGACAATAGCTCAGAGATCCTACAGGTAAAACACATAGACGTTGTGCATGTACACAACTCTACGTTTAATCTGGGATATTTGTAACAAGTTTTTTTTTTTTATGTGTGTGTCTGTCTGTAGGCTCTGGATTTTAATCTGGAAGGTAAAGTGAATCTGTCTGAGCTGACCGTTGCTCTAGAGAATGAGCTGCTGAACACTAAGAACTCAATCCACCAAGCGGCGCTAGTGAGCTTTAAGGCAGAAATCAGACATCTGCTGTGAGTCCATGTATTTGAACTCTAGCTCATTCCAACTCTCACAGCTCACCCAAGCTTGGTCCATATTTATCTATAACTAGAGCTTCTCCAACGTATTACTGCATGATTCATATTACTAATTTATATGATCGTCATAAATAATTCATTAAATCCAACTCGTATACTAACACTCACACCATCTCATTACTGTAATCATTACTCTAGGGCACTGTAGCTCATTCCAGTAGCTCCTCGCTACAGAACGTGAGATACAGGATGCAGATCCAGGGGTGGAGATGGGTAGGTTTAGGGATATGTAAAGTGGGAGGAGTTGGATCCAAATCCAGGGGGTGGAGATGGGTAGGTTTAGGGATATGTAAAGTAGCAGGAGTTGGATCTGGATCCAACCTCGCCCCCTGGATCTCGTGTTCTGCAGTGAGGACCATCTCGCTCATTCTGCTTCACATCTGATCACTTCAGTTTATTATTCACATTTTCTCCAGCTCATGCTAGATCAGTGGTTCTCAATCAGGAGGCCTATGCACAACTCCAAGGGGGCCGCAAGGTGGCTTAAAATGATTTAAAATAAGACCAAATATATTTTAAAATAAGGTAAAACAACTAAAAATCATATTTCTCATTTTAATTTATTAACAACTATCATTTTTATATGAAAATAAGGTTTTCCACAGTCTTGGAAAAGCTAGAGTTGTCATTTCTAGATCTGGAAGTGTTATAAAAATGAATAAAATATTCAAAATAATTTTCTTAAATTAAAATACCCCATAGATTTTAATTAATTTTTTTAACTGCCTATTTTGGGGCATCATTAAATATGCGCCGATTCAGGCTGCGTGGCCCCTTTAAATCTCCTGCTCCCCGCCCACGAAGCTTGCGCTTGCCTTAAACAGCATAAACAAAGATCACACAGCTAATATAACCCTCAATCTTTACAAAGCGTTCATCATGCAGCATGTCTAATCGCGTAAGTATGGTGTTTATTTGGATGTTTACATTTGATTCTGAATGAGTTTGATGGTGCTCTGTGGCTAAAGCTAACATTACACACTGTTGGAGAGATTTATAAAGAATGATGTTTATGCATTATACAGACTGCAAGTGTTTAAAAATGAAAATAGCGATGACTCTCAACTAAAAATCACATTTCTCATTTTAATTGTCATTTAATTGCCATTTCTAGATCTGGAAGTGTTATAAAAATGAATAAAATATTCAAAATAATTTTCTAGCTCTAAAATGTTTCGTCATGTACAAATTGCTGAAGAACTGTTAAAAACAAACAAAACATGAGTTCTGCAATTTATTTTAAAGAGGAATTATCATGCATCTAGCACTCCTCGCTGTTATTAAAACATTAAAACATAGAATGCCACAGGAAAACTGCTCAAAGCATCACATCCACTACAAATATTTCTATCTAAATTCATATAATTTTTGTTTAAAGTCTGGATAATGAATTTGAGTGGAATATTTAATCTAAATGTGTGTATCAAAATGAAAACCGAGTTTAAAATCATATTTACTACTTTTTCACTCACTGCAGTAAAAGTGTGCATACTTGCGGTCTAGAGTGTGCTCGGACGGTGTGCACATAATCACGCTGTTTGTTTATTTATTATAAATCCCGATATGTGCATGGAAAATAGTGTACTCAAATTTCAATGCCTTTTTTTGTGTTTATATATCAGGCCCCAGATCATTGTAATTTAATTTTAGACTCACTCCAGATCACCTCAGCTTTGTTATTCTGACTCACGCTAAAATACCCAAGCTTATTGTTTTCTCTCATTCTAAATCACGTATTGCTATTCTTCCTAAATCCAGGTCCTTATTCAGATTCACTCCACTCACTCTAGCTCATTAAGACTCCCTCTTAAATTGTCATCACACACTCTACATCAATCTAGCTCATTGTTCAGATTCACTCAAGATTCCAGTTTCAGATTTCTTGTAATGTCATAATTCTTTGTGTGACAGTGAGTGTGTTGACCTGGAAAGGCGTGAGAAGGAGAGGATTCGCTTTGATCTGGACAAAGCAGAGAAACTGAAATCTCAGCTGGCGTCTGAAGTGGATGACCACCATGCTGCCATTGAACGCAATAATGAACTCAACCTTCGGTAACCTTTCACTCTCAATACTTTCATAATTGACCCATGGTACTTTATACTTCCTTTTAAATGCAGAAAGTAAAATGTAAAATTCTCCAATCTCATCACTTCTCTGCATATCATCTGTGATGTGACATTTTCCTCAACAGTATCTGTGTTTACCTGCAGAGACTTGCTGCATAAACACAGAAGGCCTGTTCTGTGGACATTGATGGTCTATGCATGTGGGTGTGAGCATGTGTATTCATGTGTCATGCGCATGTGTGTTTATGTCCATGCATGCAAATATGTACAGGAAATTGGAGCAGGAATATAAAGAGAGTATGACTGCTCTGAGGGCAGAGCTAAGTAGAGAGGTGGAGCTTGTGCAGCAGCAGGCCAATCAGCAACGAGAAGAGCTTGAACAGGAAATTGGCAAGATGAAAGATGATGAAGCCTTCCTACGAGAACACCTAACTCTCACCATTAAAGTAATCAGCATTTTGCATTGTTTATTTTGATTTTTTTTTCTTACTTTACACCATGAATTGCCTGCTACATGTTTACATCACATTCCTGTTACATTGATTCGATTTGATTTTTGTGGTTGGAATTGAAGAATATATTGTATAGGTTGGTCTTCAATAACTTTAATGTGTCTTCAATGTGTTGTGTAGGAAAATGGTCGCCTGGAGTCAGAGCTTATTGAGACCACAGAAAAACTGGTAGAGGCTGAAAACCAGCTGAACAAAGTGCAGAAAAATCTGGATGGTGTTATGAAAGAGAAGGTACTGAAATTAGCACGTACGCAGATGCATCACATACCCAGGCCTACTGATATCATTAGAGATGCTTTTTTCAGATTACTTAGATCAGCATTCCCACTGTCTTGAAAAAGCTGAATATATGCGGTAGTCTAATTTTAAAAGTATGATTTCTAGACCTGGCAAAGCCATGTAAATTCTTGTAAGTACATGGGCTTTTTATATGTTTTTATTAAAGGTGCCATAGAACATCTTTTTAAAAGATGTAATATAAGTCTTAAGGTGTCCCCTGAATGTGTCTGTGAAGTTTCAGCTCAAAATACCCCATAGATTTTTTTTTAATTCATTTTTTTTAACTGCCTATTTTGGGGCACCGATTCAGGCGCGGCCCCTTTAAATTCTCGTGCTCTCCGCCCCCGGAGCTTGCGCTTGCCTTAAACAGCATAAACAAAGTTCACACAGCTAATATAACCCTCAAAATGGATCTTTACAAAGTTTTCGTCATGCAGCATGTCTAATCGTGTATGTATGGTGTTTATTTGGACGTTTACATTTGATTCTGAATGAGTTTGATTGTGCTCCGTGGCTAAAGCTAACATTACACACTGTTGGAGAGATTTATAAAGAATGAAGTTGTGTTTATGAATTATACAGACTGCAAGTGTTTAAAAAATGAAAATAATGACAGTCTTGTCTCTGTGAATACAGTAAGAAACAATGGTAACTTTAACCACATTTAACAGTACATTAGCAACATGCTAACGAAACATTTAGAAAGACAATTTACAAATATCACTAAAAATATCATGACATCATGGATCATGTCAGTTATTATTGCTCCATCTGCCATTTTTCACTATTGTCCTTGCTTGCTTACCTAGTCTGATGATTCAGCTGTGCACAGATCCAGACGTTAATACTGGCTGCCCTTGTGTAATGCCTCGATCGTGGGCTGACATATGCAAATATTGGGGTCATACATATTAATGATCCCGACTGTTGCGTCACAGTCGGTGTTATGTTGAGATTCGCCTGTTTTTCAGAGGTCTTTTAAACAAATGAGATTTACATAAGGAGGAAACAATGGTGTTTGAGACTCACTGTATGTCATTTCTGTGTACTGAACCCTTGTTATTCAACTATGCCAAGGTAAATTCAATTTTTAATTCTAAGGCACCTTTAATATACGTTTTTAGGTAAGGAAGGTAACATTTTTCTAAAATGCGAGTAAAAATATTTGTACAAAGTCTTATCCTTAAACCTTATCCAGTAAATCATGAACAATTGGAAAGTTGAATATTGTTGTCATTTGTCATACCATTACTGATATATGGTATTTTTGTATGTTTTGGTTTGTTTTGTGAGTTTCTAATTTTTTTTTTTTTTTTTTTTTTTTCTGTGTGTAGTTTGGTGATTTGGATCCAGACAGTGCAGAGTTTTACCTACAGGAGGACCGTCTCCGACAGCTGCGCAGGAACTATGAGGAGCAGTGCAGGGTCTGTAACCTCTGTTTTTGTATACTTTCCATTTGTTTCAGTCTATTATTCTGATTGAAATTCACATCAATATCTGTATGTGCATTGTAGGAGCTGCAGGATCGTATAGATGAACTGGAAGCTCAGCTGGAGGAATATCAGACTTCGGGTCACACACCCTCAACACGTCCCGGACTAAGTCTGTCTGATGAACTGGCCAGCAAGAGTCCAGACCCAGGTAACATAAACATGTGTGCTCATACTCATAGACAACACTGAATGAATGATTACAGTTGGGTTCCATCTTCTGCCACATGTAATGAGCTGTGCTGTATTGTGTGAATGCATCTCAGGTTCTCAAGAACGGCAGCCATTAAACATGAGTCTAGAGACAGAGATGTTACTGGAGCAGCACCAACAAGAGATGGAAAACATCAGGGCATTGGTGAGACATCAGGGTGATGTGCATACTAAAACTATTAAAAATTTAGTGTATTTGCATTTAGATCAGTCTTAAAGGAATAGTCCACTCAAAAATAATAATTCTGACAATTAAATTTTTTAGATTAACTGTACCTTTAAGATTATTTAAATGCAAAACTGTCCTGTATTGTTCAAAGAATAAAAGACTTCCTGTTGCTCTCTGATCCCCTCTGTAGATTAATGAAGAAAAACGTAGTGCAGAAGAGGAGAGAAGTCGTCTCTCCCTGCAGCACCAACAGGAGGTGCAGGTTTTGAGGGAAGAGATGGCAAGAGAACTAGAGAGAGCGAATAGATTGGAGCAGGAAATTTCTGCCCTCCAAACTCTCCACCAGCAGGAGCTTCACTCTCTCACGCAGGAGGCGCAGGAAGCCAGAAGCCGTGCAGACCAGCTGGAAGCGAAGGTGCAAGTTCTGGAGGAGAAACAGACTGCCCATGAGGAGCAGAGCAGAGTGCATGCTGAGGAGATGAGTTTGAGGGAGTTGAAGCACCAAGAGGTGCTGGAGGCAAGTCTGCAGGAGCAGAGAGAGAGATTGCTAGAAGAGAAGGAAAAGGAGGAGAAGAGGCTCATGGAACAGTGGAAACAAGAGCAGAAGAGCTATGAGGAGGTGCTAAGTGCTCAGCTTGAGGAGATGCAGCAGAGAACTGAACAAGAGTGTGTTGAGCTGGAAAAGAGGCTCAGGGAGGAGTGGGAAGGAGAGAGGCAGGAGCTAGAGGAGAGCAGTAAGGAGGCATTTCAGGCTGTGCTGGATGAGAGAGAACGGAAGCTCAAGGAGGACTGGGAAAGGGAGAAGCAGGAGCTAGAGGAGATCAGTAAGGAGACGCTGCAGGCCGTGCTGGAGGAGAGGTTGGAGAGGGAAAGGAGGCTCAGGCAGCAGTGGGATGAGGAGCGGGCTTCATTAGAGAACGAACATCACGCTCTGCTACTACAGCGTTTGCAGGAAGAGAGGGAACACCTCCGAACACAGCAGGAGGAGACCGATAGCATTATAATTGAGCACTGGGGTAGAGAGAGGGCTCAGCTGGAGAAACAACATGAGGAGGCGCTGCAGGCCTGTTTGGAGCAGGAGAGAAAGAGACTGCAAGTGGAGAGAGAGGAGCAGGAGAGGAGGTGGCAGCAGGTGCTGAATGAAGAGCAGAGCCGGATGGAGGAGGCTCACAGGGAGGCCATGCAGGAGCTGTGTGCCAAACACGGCGAGGAGAGGGAAAGACTTGGCATCCTTTTGGAGAAACTACGCACAGACATTGCAGAACAGAGGTAAGACACATACTTGCTAGCTGAAATTAACCTTAAAACTTTTTTCACATTTTCACATGTGAAATAAGACTAATTTAACTTCTTCCGAAGCCCCTTTCTTTCAATGCATGTCCTCAAATTGGATACACTGCAAAATGTTTATCTTAAGTATTTTTGTCTTATTTTCCAGTTAAAATATCTAGAACCTCAGTGCAAGAGAGATTTACCTGTATGAGATTTTAAGTTGTTTTCAGAGAATGTATCTTTAATGCAAGTGCTTTATTTTGTCTTGCACTGGAGTCCCCATTATGTGCCTCATTCCAGAGTCCTCTGTCTGTGACACATATTTGATTGAACTGTGGTGGTTTTAATTTTTTGAGGAAATTATATTTAGTTATTTTTTAAATATTGAATTATTTATTTATTTATTTATTTATTTTATTTTATTTTATTTTATTTTTACAATTTTTAAATATTCTTATTTTTTTCTTTTTATTTCCATTTTAATAAAAGATTTAAAACATATATTTGTCAATATATATATATATATATATATATATATATATATATATATATATATATATATATATATATATATATATATATATATATATATATATATATATATATTTGCATATATTACGTCAATATATATTTAATATATTTATTATATTTTTACCTGTTTAATGCCATGGTAGCTGACATGGCATAAATGATAGACAAACATTTTACAAACATCTGACTGCACTTTAAGTATAATCACGTGTTTATAAGTTGCAGTAAAACAAAATACACATGTATTAAAGATACATTCTCTGGAAACAAGTCTTAAGCAGTGTTGTTTCTCAAGTAATAATATAATTTATAATGTTTTTTAGATTTATCACTGGGGAAACTGAATTAAAAACTTTTTTCATATATAGAAATCTTTGGGGACTTTGGTCCAAATAAAGCAGGAGTCTCCAACCCTATCTTGGAGAGCTACCATCCTGCAGAGTTCAACTCCAACCCCAATCAAACCCACCTGAACCAGATAATCAATGTGTTCAGAGTTACTTTACTTTACTAGGCTTAAATTACAGGCAGGTACAATGAAGCAGGTTTGGAACTAAAGTGTGCTAGAACAGTGGTTCCCAATCCTGGTCCTGGAGTACCCCCAGCACTACAAATTTCTCCCAACTCATTCAACTCACTAACATGTTATGAAAGACTCCCAGACCTCAGATGGATGTGTAATAAGAGAGACATCAAAAATGTGCAGTGTTGTGGGGTACTCTAGGACCAAGGTTGGGAACCACTAGAAGGTAGCTCTCCAGGACAGTGGTTCTTAATCCCGTTCCTTGTTTTCTAATAAGCGCTACTGGATTCTGTGTGTGATGACATTCCAGGCAGTGGCCTAGTGTAAATCCAGAAATGAATGTTCCGAAGTGAACTGAACTTCAAGTAGTAGGGAGTAGTGGACATTGCATAGGGACCCTGTCCATCAGAATGCAGTTCATGGAGCTCTCTCCTAATGAGCTGATAATAAGGTGTGCTAAATAAGAGGCACATGCAAAATATGTGTTGGGGGGCTGGTGGTTGAGAACCACTGCTCCATGAGCAGGGTTGGAAGCCCCTGATATATAAAAGTAGCAAAGTCATGCTTCTCAAGCCCATGTGTGATGATTTGCTTTTGGGGTTAACAACATTTAACCTCTCATCATGGAACATACAAAATCTGTATCTACTATTCTTCATCCACTCTCTTTTGAAATGTGCCATACAAGTTGGTGAGTATTTCTTTTAGGTAATGCTATAAGCTTTTGATGTTGATTGGCCCTGTGCAGGAGTGAGCTGGAGACAGAATTCTCTCAGCGACTTGAAGAGGTGGAGGTCCGTATCTATGGTGACCAGGAGGCAGTGTCTGAGCGTTTTCAGGTGGATGTACATAAACTTGAGCAACATTACCAAAGTGAAATTGCAGCACTTGCCCAACAGCATGCTGCAGATCATGCCTCCTGGGAAGAGGAGTCAAAGGCAGTCACCGAGGAGGCGGAGCAAAAGTGGAAGCTGTTGAGGGAGGCGCTGGACCTAGAGAGGGAGGAGCTCAAAACGGAGCGTCAATGCCTTGAACTTGCACACGCACAAGATATTAAAGCTCTGACAGACAAGAACCTACAACTTCAGGCCGAATTGGAGGCTTTTGTCAGTGCTGCTCGAACTAAAGAGATTGAGCTGAGCCGTCAACTCAATGAGCTGCACAACCATGTGCAGGACAGGATGGAGGCCAAAGACCTGCTGCTGGCACAAGCAGAGCAGAAAGCCACTGAGCTGGAAGAGATGCTGAAGCAGGCCGTGGATGACTTCATCCAGGAGCGAGTAGAGATGCAAAGGAGTCTGTCTGCTTTGGAGAGCAGGCGAGGGGAAGTACTTTCTTTCACTGAGAGCATGGAGCTGATAGGCACAATCCAAGAGGGTGAGGAGGTCCTCGATCGGGAATTAAAGGATGAGAGAAAGGCTCTGCTTGCAGAGAGAGACACATTGGCATTGAGAGTGGTGCAGTTGGAAGGAATTGTGTTGCAGTTGACCGGAAACACTGAAGAACATTCGGCAGAACCGTTGGGGGAACCTTGCATAGAGTCTAATGTAGAAATCCACGCAGAGCCCAATGGAGACAACTGTGAAGAAACTTCCAAAGAATCCACAGTACAACCCTTTGTTGAATTCAACCAAGACTCCTGCACAAAATCTACTGATGATGTCAGTCCAAAGCACCTGATATGTGAGGAGTCTTTTGTAAACCGAGATGATGAAGAGGAAGCAGGCATAATGGATAAAGCTACTAACTCTGAGCATGGTGATCCACAAAAACACAGATACCCAGAGATTGGAGTTACAAACTATATAACTTCGAATTCTTGTCCTGATGAATTAGACATTGCTGATGTAGAATCTAACAATAGTGGAGCAGAAACCCCTGATTGTGCCTGTCTTAAAGAAGAGAAAGAAAAGACTGAGGAGAATCATAGTAATCCTAGAGTGGATGGTTCTGAAGATGCATTGTTGAGCGAAGAGGTGCAGAATGCTGAGAGGAATAGTGCAGAGTCTCAAAGAGATGAGACTTTGGAGATTGCTGAGGAGGATATTTTGAATGGCACAGAATTAGAAGCTCAAATCTTGGTTGAGAATGAAGCTTCCGATAACCAGGAAAGCTTGCAACATCATGAATCTCCAAGCACAGATGACACACAGATCAAATACAATTGTAAACCACTTGAACCTGAGACTGAAGACAATCCAGAGGTTGGTAACAGCATTGCAAGTCTTGAGAATGAAATCAGGGCTTTTGCAAATGAGGTTTGTAGCCTATCTACTGTTGACAGAGAACTGGACAAAGTTGCGGATCTGAGAGATGTGTGCATTCAGGAGATCCTGGATCTTCAAGACACAGTGATGCAGTACAGCAAAGGTGCAGAAGGAACTAGCTCTAAGTTGCAGAGCCCTAAACAGCAGGATCTGGATAAAGAGAATATCACACATCAAGTACCAAATCATTTTGACCAAATGGCAGCCTCAATCAAAGATGTGCAACTTGCCAAGCTAAAGGTCTGCTTTGAGCAAAGCATCGAAGAGAACTTGCTGCTTGTGGAGTGCAACAGAAAACTGAAAAAGAGAGTCAAAAGTCTGGAGGGTAAGATGCATGTAGTCCTGGACCTCCACAAGCAGCAGTCACCCGTCCTGGAAGAGACCGTACGACTCAAAGTGGAGAATTCCAAACTGAAGGTACTTCTCCAAGAACTTGATAAACAGGCTAAGGTGCCGCAGTGGGACTCGGACTCTTCCGATTCTTCAAACAACTCATCCCACAACTCCCAGCTGAAAGAGAATATTGCTGCTGTAGCAGAGCTTGAATTCTTCTGCATGGAGTTTGAGAAGCAGAACTCACAACTACGGCAAGCACTTGCTAATCTGCAGGACAAATCTCTGAGGATCCATGAGCAAATGCAGGAGCGGAGGTACCATGTGATGGTCCCCTAGGTCCTGTTTTAGTAGAACAGTATCCCCGCTCCCCTCATCCCGTTTGCTCCCTGCTGCTCTGTCACCTCTGTCTGAGTGCCTGTGTAGACCCTGCTTTTTTATCTTTTTTTTTTGCAGAGGTAGAGGCCCGACTACCACCATTAATCTCTCCCACACACTTCCAACCTCTGGGGGAGGAGTTGTACTCCAGTATTGTAACAAAAAAAGATCTTTCTGTGGTAGTGTAGCTACTGTATACCAGTTTTGACCCAACCTCTGTCTAAACTATTAAAAATTTCCAATGCAAATGTGTGTGGAGCTTGTTGTAAATTTAACAGACCTAAAGGAATGTTTGACCTAATCAAAAAAAAAAACGACTCCGAACTAATGTTCTGTGCAACAAACGGATACATTGTTTTGTTATGCTTGGTAATTTTCTGCAATTTAATGTCGTCACCAAGTGGATTTACAATGCCTTCTGTGTTAAGGAGTGAAGTTTGTCGTCTGGCTAAAGAGAACTTCATTCTGAGGCACAAAATCTCAACAGTGAGGGAGGATGACCTGAGAGAGAACCAGGACGATATGCGGTAAGACAGGCACACTGCTGTTTTACCTGCAAGTTACCAACTTTCATATAAGACCTGTTGAATGAATGACGAAACAAATCTTGTCTTTCTCCAGATTACAACACATGAAGCAAGGGAAGAGATCGCTACAAGCTCTCAGGAGACAGGTGAGATTTAACTCCATTACTCAGAAAGTTAAAATTTCTTATATGGAGTTACATGCAGAGATAGAAATGATTTCTTATAAGTTGCCATCTGTCACTACAGTGTTTTTAACACACTCTTAAAGGGTTAGTTCACCCAAAAATGAAAATTGTCATTAATTACTCACCCTTCTCCACATCCGTAAGAACTTTGTTCAACTTCAGAACACAAATGAAGATATTTTTAATGAAATGAAAATTTCACTTTATGAGGTTTTTTTAACATTAATAAGAGTTCCCCTAGCCTGCATATGGTCCCCCAGTGGCTAGAAAAGGCAATGGGTGTAAACCGAGCCCTGGGTGTTTTGCTTCGCGTTTGAGAAGATGAAAGCTCAGACGACCCAATCTGGAATCTTCCCCATATGTCGTCATAAGAGGAAAGGTTACCTCCCCTTTCTCTGCTTTGCCCGCCCATGAGAAAAATGAGCTACTACAGTGAGATTCGAGCATAATATTTTTTTCCTCGAGAGACCTCATGGCTTGCAAACGAGCGAATCATGGCAGTTGCTCAGTGTTTGGATGTACAAATGAACACCTTAGTATTTTTTTTAGTTCCTTCATCCGAGCCTATGAAGAAACAGTGGGTTAATTTTATTTTCTCTGGTAATACGCCGATACAACTTCCCAAAGTTTTTTATGTCTGCGCCACACATTTCACCGACCACTGTTTCCTCAACGTGGGCCAATACAGCCCAGTTACTGTCGCTAATGTAAAGGTAGACAGCATCAAGTATGTGTGTGAATACACACTGTAACGCGAGTGTTGTACATTTCTTTGTGTTTTGAATAACCGTTCTGCTGTTATGGTGCACGCGATATCCACATTTCCAGATTGCAGAGCTTGATGTAATTGTAAAAAGATTGTAAAACCTTTTAAGATTTATGAAATATAAAATAAGTAAACAGATAAATGATGTTGGCATGGTAGCACATTTTCCACAACGGCACCTATCTGAAAAGGTATTTGTAATAATGGCAGAGGACTAATTTAGTTGCGCTGGTTGATATCTATAGCTGATCAAACTGAAAGCTTGAACGACTGCATGTCTACGAGCCATTAGATACATCCACTGTCAACATTAGTGCATGGTCCCGTGGCTGCAAGCTGGTTAAGGCCACACCCACCCTCCACCTTGCCCCGCCTCTCTCCTTCTCATTAGCATTTAAAGCTACAGACCCAGAAACGGCACGTCCTGAGGAAAGCTCATTGTGGCTTGTAGTGGCTGAATTTCGGGAAAGAGACTTCAGATACAGTACTAGGGACCACTTAGGCCTATATAAAAGCATCCAAAAAGTAGCAGGTCATAGGACCTTGAAAGGCTTCCCAATATGGTATCACCCCATATTTGGTATCATTTGAAAACTTAGGATCTAAACTTCACAGAGAATACCATAACCTTTGTTTTTATGATACATTAAGCAGTAAAATTGAGCTTACATATACATTGGTCACAGATCACGAATTTCTGCATGACAACTGCGGAGAAAAAATTCTACAAAAATATATTATATTTTTCACAAAACAGTCAATAAATGAATGAGGCATTTATATAGCGCTTTCATATGTACTACTGTACACCCAAAGCGCTTTACAATCATATCAGGGGTCTCTCCTCATCCACCACCAGTGTGCAGCATCCACTTGGATGATGCGACGGCAGCCACAGTACAACGGCGCCAGTGCGCTCACCACACACCAGCTGAAGGTGGAGAGGAGAGAGAGTGAAAGAGCTAATTCAATGGATGGGGATTATTAGGAGGCCATGATTGATATGGGCCTATGAAGGGAATTTGGCCAGGACACCGGGGTTACACCCCTACTCTTTACGAGAAGTGCCATGGGATTTTTAATGACCACAGAGAGTCAGGACCTCGGTTTAACGTCTCATCCGAAGGACGGCGCTGGTTACAGTACAGTGTCCCCATCACTATACTGGGGCGTTAGGACCCACACAGATCACAGGGTGAGCACCCCCTGCTGGCCTCACTAACACCTCTTCCAGCAGCAACCTGGTTTTTCCCAGGAGGTCTCCCATCCAGGTACTGACCAGGCTCAGCCCTGCTTAGCTTCAGTGGGCAACCAGTCTTGGGCTACAGGGTGATATGGCTGCTGGCAGCAAGTCATATATCATAAGAAAGCTCTCATTCTTAGGAATTTCATTGTGTAACAATCATAGATCAAAGAATCACGCAGTGAAATATGATCACTCTGAGAAAAAAGACAAGCGTCACATTCCAACTCCGATGACTGCTTCAATCAGCCACAAATAGCTACATATAGACAACACATACTATAATATTTATCACTTTCAGCAGTGTTTTATGTAATTTCAAAGGGTTTTCTGTAAAATGACACTAGGATATTGCATTTATACTACTGTATATGGGTATGGAAAGACTTTAGATTTGGGTAGGTGGAAATTACATAAAGTAATATTCTTCCCTTCAGGTGCATTTGAATAGCTCTTGCATACAACATGAGAGAGACAAAATTCTTTTTTCCAGTGTTTGCTGAAATCTAGAGGAAACAAACAAAACTGTCTGCAGGTGCTGAGTCATACACTTTAAAAAAATAATTTATAAAAAAAATAAATAAATCAAAAAGCGCCTCTTTTTTGGGGGGTTTATTACAGCACAGACAACATATACTATACTTTTTATCACTTTCAGCAGTGTTTTATGTAACTTCAAAGGGTTTCCTGTAAAATGACACCCAAATTTTGTATTTGGAGCGATGTATGTGGGTATTGGAAGCTTTTCATTTTGTGTAGGCCAAATCCAGGTGGAAATCCCCCAAATGGTCCCGAAGCTTAATGATGTATTTCAGGACTTTGAAAGTGGTAGTTCTGTAGAGGGACAGAAAGCTCTCAGACTTCAATAAAAATATCTTAATTTGTGTTGCGAAGATGAACGAAGGTCTTACAGATATGGAACAAGACAAGGATAAGTAATTAATTTTTGGGTTCACTAAGCCTTTAATGTCTTTTTCTTCAGCTCTCAGAGCCTCGTCGCCTGGGACAGCAGCTAGAGGAGGAGAATTTATTGCAGCAGAATGCAGATCATGTGCTTCGACATGCGCTCCAGGAAGTGATGCGTCAACACGATAGCTCAACCAATGAGAAGAATGGGGTATGGTTTTAAATGTGTACATTTCATAGTAATGTGGCAGAAACATTCATAATATTCATCTTTTTCTTCCATGCCCCTCTCGTTCTGTTTGCACACATACACACCTGCTTCCAGTTTTGTGATCGGGAGGAGATTGTTTCCAGAACAGAAAAGGAACTGCTTAAATCAGAACTCAATCGGTGCATAGAAAAGGTACAAAAAGCACACACCATGAAAGACACCCTCACTGCCCATTTTTACTCACATCAGACATTTCACTTTTTACTTAACAAATTTTCTGGTCTTCTTTCAGGTCATGTCACTGGACTCCTCTCTACAGACACTCACTCAGCAGAACGCTCGTCTCAAATCTGACCTACGCATCACCCAACAAGAAAGAGATGCTCTCAAACAGGAAGTGATTTCTTTGCACAAACAAGTGCAATATGCCAATGAGAAGGTGAGTATCGAGGACAGGAGCTAATGTAACTTCCATTAGATGGAGACGCTGTAACATTCCCATTCTTCCTATTCTTTCTCCACATCAGTTGTTGGAGGTCTCTGTTGTGTCTGCTGGTCAGCAGCAGGGAAGGCGTGTGTGGGCGGAGCTTTCTGGGCTGATGGAGGCGGAGCATGCTTCACTAACTGACGAGAACCAACAACTCAAGCGACAGATGAGCGAGATGAGCTCAGAGCTGCAGACGTCAAAGGAGCAGGTCAGAATATGTTTACTAAACACCTCTGGCAGCCATAGGATGTGTGCAAGCATATGATGATGATGATATTCTTTTTTTAGATCCACCATCTGGAGGCATTAAATGTGAAACAGAGAGGACTCGTGAAAACTGCAGATCAAGAAAAATCAGCTTTGAAACGTGAACTCGAGGCTCTGCACACACAGCTGCTATCAACGCGGAACAAGGTTATACACAAGAAGTGTTTTATACACCTACAACACAATACACAGACCTTAATATACACTGAAATTATACCCAACCCCACCTCAAACCCTCAAACTTTGTACATGCTGTTCAAACTTTTTTTAAATGTACGCAACTGTTAAAAAAGTATTTTCTACATAGTATGAACGTGTAGTATGAATGATATCCGGACGTACTACCATACTACTTTCTATATAGTTTCGGATGCAGCCAATAGGTGTGGTCTCATTTTTCGTTGCTCAGTGAAATCTACTGACTCAAATAGGAATCCACACGATAGGGAGTTGCATTTGAGAGCGAAAAAGTTCCCTATGTAGATTTTGCTGACCAACAGAAAGTTGCTTGGTTTGAAAGTGTGAGCTGTGCTTCATACATCTCTACACTATTGACATTGAACCTGTTTTTGTACAGTTTTGCTGAAATTACACTAATGTGACTGCACCTTATGCATTTGACCATGTTGGCTAATGCAGGTGAGCAAAAATGAAGAAGCTATTGAACACAGTCCTTCATTTTTATAAATATACAGATTTCATTTAAGCAATGACAAGTAGACCTCAAGTATTTCTTATGTAACTAAAAGCATTTTTCATGTCATTATTCAAGTAAATACTACAAAAACATTTTAAGTTATTAAATTGAGTGAGTTTTCTCTTTTCCTTTTCAGTATTGATTTCAAATCAGTCAGTCGCTTTATCTACCTCCATGTTTTTACTGAACTTTGACATGATTTATAAAAAATGAATAATGCTTATTTATTTTATTGTTTTAATTGTATTTATTTTATTGTTTTGTTTTATCGGTTGGATTTGTTTTTTAAATTATTTGTTTTATCAAGTCAAATACTCCTTTATTTATTTTTATATTATTACATTTATGTATTTATTTTTAATTCCTGCAAGTTTGGGACTCTATGGTGAATTTTTTTTTTTTTTTTAAGTGTGTGTGTGTGTGTGTGTGTGTGTGTGTGTGTGTGTGTGTGTGTGTGTGTGTGTGTGTGTGTGTGTGTGTGCGCGTGTATTTTATATATATATATATATATATATATATATATATATATATATATATATATATTATGCAATGACACATATACACACACATATATATATATATATATATATACACACACATACATACATATATATATATATATATATATATATATATATATATATATATATATATATATATATATATATATATATATATATATATATATATATATATATATATATATATATTATGCAATGACACATATACACACATATATATATAAACACCTATATATATATATATATATATATATATATATATATATATATATATATATATATATATATATATATATATATTATGCAATGACACATATACACACATATATATATAAACACCTATATATATATATATATATATATATATATATATATATATATATATATATATATATATATATATATATATTATGCAATGACACATATACACACATATATATATAAACACCTATATATATATATATATATATATATATATATATATATATATATATATATATATATATATATATATATATATATTATGCAATGACACATATACACACATATATATATAAACACCTATATATATATATATATATATATATATATATATATATATATATATGTGTATATGTGTTTTCTTGTTAGTAGTACAGTAGTACATAGATGTG
The DNA here is from genome assembly GCF_018812025.1 of Megalobrama amblycephala. Taxonomy (NCBI): domain Eukaryota; kingdom Metazoa; phylum Chordata; class Actinopteri; order Cypriniformes; family Xenocyprididae; genus Megalobrama; species Megalobrama amblycephala. The sequence continues at coordinate 29,083,302 of NC_063053.1, read as the reverse complement.
ACTTGATGTGTGTATTTAACACCCCTATCATGTGCACAAACACACATTTCCTCAGAATAACACACTGATTCTCTGTCATTTCAGGCTCATCTGTCTGCAGTCTTGCCTTCATCTCCTCTACAGTTGCCGGGGGAACAGAGAGGACAGCACCATAGCGACGGCCCAGACTTCAACATGCAGGTAACACACTCACACCCAAACACTCAGCATCACAGCCAGCATGAGTTCTCTCTCAGGGTCAGTGCATACTCTGTCACGGTATATGCTTGTGCAGCACTCTGGGGAATATTTAGTGTGCGTCTGGTCTCTGAAGTTTCAGGTTTTCTTTGGTGAATTGGGCTCTCCTGGTGTCTCTGTTTGCTTGCTTTGTTCTGGAAAACACTCGTCATCCATTGGATTCACACTCTTTAAGAAGCATTTGGTCAGCACTGGGTCTGTTTTCTGTGTAGTAGCAGTGTTAGAGCGCCCCCTAGGTTGTGTAAATGAATGGTGTTGGGTGTGTCTTCTTTATTAATGGCCTTATATGCTTTTGAGTTTGTTCCTGTGTAAGTCTGTGTGTGGATATGAGACGCGTGTGTATATAGCACTGTGTGTATGTGTTTCTCTGCAGGTGTAAGAGCTGTGACATCATCATTAACAGACATAGGAGAATGGCAACCTGTGACATCACCTCCCATTTGAACTCTTACCTTTACTCTGTGTGCCGAACCCTTCCTGACAGATTTTGTTGTTCTTGTTTGAGTTGATGAGGTCAATGTCCTCCGTCTCATTTAGAATGAAGCTTCGCAGCTGGTAGTGATTTACATCTGCCACAAGGTGGCATCACATCATATGCTCTTGGCTGTGAGTTGTTTTCCTCTGTGAACCAGATGGTGGCACACATCTGATAAAGCAAGACTTTTGACATTTAATACCATTAAGGGCAGTACAATCTATGATTATGAGTTTGTTTTAAGATTTTCAAGCATTTGAAAAAGCGTTGTTGTTGTTGTTTGTTTTTTAGCACTGTTATGGCATCAGTTTTAACATGATACCATACTTCAGTTGTAATGTTTGATTGTTCTGAGATAAATCCAGCTTTTGAATTTTTATTTTATTTTTATTTATTTTTTTTATTTAATGAAGACTCCCTCAATCACTTTATCTACCTCTACATGTTTTTACTGAACATTTTGACATTTAAAATTAATGAATGTTTATTTATTGATTTAATTTATTGATTTATTTTATTTTATAAGTTGGATTATGTTGGATGTTTTACTTGGTTTAAATGTTTTATGTCCCTTATTGATGTGAATGTGTTTTTTATATAAAAGTGAGACCAAATAAACTATTAGGTGAAATATTTTGCATAGTGATTCATTTTGTTTTATTTATTTGTAAAATGCTTTACTCTTGATTGTCCATGTCCTCTTTACATGTCCCTGATTTTACAATATTAATATTACAAAAAAATAGTTTTCTTATATTTAAAGGCACAATATGTAAGATTTTTGGATTAAAATATCCAAAAACCACTAGAACAATGTTATATATTTTGTTGAATCATAGTAGCCGCCGAGTGAACGCAGAGTAGCACTATAACAACTTTCAACACACAAATGTATCTAATATGATAAACAGCGCTGTGTTACCCCACATACGCTTGACCGGAAGAACGGAAGCAGCGACTCGTCTCTCATTAGCAATCGCTCCAGCGGCCTCGTTCAGCTCCAACAGTTCTCAGCCTCACCCTGCTTCATACAGTAATGTTCATAAATCTTTAATACATTAGCTCATCCATTAATATGATTTCTGCCTGTCGAATTCTTTTCCACCGGCTGTAGACATGAAGACAACATCTCCCATGTTTCCGCAAAATCAAGCTACGCCTTTGTTTTGAATAAGCGACCTCTAGTGGCGAACAACTACATATTGTAGCTTTAGGTGTTTATTTCATTGCTCATATATAATCTATCTTTGAGGTGGTTTTTTTTTTTTTTTGGATTTGATTTCTAATGTAGAGAGACATGCAAGGTTATTTACTGTTAATTTAATTATTCTAAGAGCAGTTGTGGTGTTTGGCATAACTAAGCCAGGCCATTTCTAGCAGACCAATTGACCATCTTAATCTGTGTCATGACCTCTGACCTTGATCTGTTTGCCCAGCAGGATGAGCGGGAGTTGGCGCTTTTACAGATGGAGGAGAGAATGAGAGAAGTAGAGCTCACGCTCAGAAACCTCAAACTGTTGCTGCAGGAGAAAGTGTCTCAGCTGAAAGAACAGGTACAGAAATGCACAAACATCCTCCCCTGCCCTTTGACACATTCTTGATGATGCATTTTACTCTTTGTCCAAATCAGACTTCCAGTCTAACCGTTCTGTTCTCTCTGCTTCTGTAGTTGATCAGGAACAGTGAATCGGACGTGTTGATCAAAGACCTGTACGTGGAGAACGCTCAACTGCTCAAAGTCTTGGAGAAGACAGAACAGCGTCAAAAAGTAGCAGAGAAGAAGAACTTCCTGCTAGAAGAGAAAATTTCAAGCCTCAACAAGATTGTCCGTGACCTCGGCCCTTCCCCTTTGACCCCCGCACCCTACCACTTTACACGCTCCTGATTTTACTATATTACACATAATTTTAGTCATACAAGAGATTCCAAATGGTCGAACTACAATAAGGACAGGTAGTCCATTTGACTTGTGCACTATATTCTAAGTCTCGGAAGCCATATGAAAGCTTTGTGTTACTGACACGAAATTTAAAAGTATTTATTTACTGAAAATTTTCCACTTTGCCATACAACTAAAATGTCTTTCCCAATCATTTTGATGAACCATCTTGATTGTAGTCTTCACAATATTCCTAATTTAAAGGATTAGTTCACTTTCAAATTAAAATTTCCTGATAATTTATTCACCCCCATGTCATCCAAGATGTTCATGTCTTTCTTTCTTCAGTCGAAAAGAAATTAAGGTTTTTGATGAAAACATTCCAGGATTTTTCTCCACATAGTGGACTTCAATGGACCCCAAGCAGTTGAAGGTCAAAATTACAGTTTCAGTGCAGATTCAAAGCACTCTACATGATCCCAGACAAGAAATATGGGTCTTATCTAGAGAAACCATCACTAATTTTCTAAAAAAAACGATTTAAAATTATGTACGTTTTAACCATAAATGCTCATCTTGAACTTGCTCTCCTTCTCTTCTTCTCTTCAGGCAGTGTTGACACTGCTAAGTGTATTACTGCCCTCCACAGGTCAAAGTTTGAACTAATTGTTATATACTTGCACTAGCATATTGTATATGACAGTTTAGTTCAAACTTTGACCTGTGGAGGGCAGTAATACACTTAGCAGCGTCTACACTACTGGAATTCAAATAGAGAAGAGAGCTAGTTCAAGATGAGCATCTATGGTTAAAGCGTATAAAATTTTAATTTTTTTTTTTAGAAAATGAGCGAAGGTTTCTCTAGATAAGACCCTTATTCCTCATCTGGTATCGTTTAAAGCCCTTTGAAGCTGCACTGAAACTGTAATTTTGACCTTCAACCGTCTGGAGGCCATTGAAGTCCACTATAAGGAGAAAAATCCTGGAATGTTTTCATCAAAACCTTAATTTCTTTTTGACTGAAGAAAGAAAGACATGAACATCTTGGATGACATGGGGGTGAGTAAATTAGCAGGGAAATTTTAATTTGAAAGTGAACTAATCCTTTAAATATTTCCCGCCCAAGGCATTTGCAAAAAAAAAAGTGGGCAAGGCCTGTTAGTGTGTTATGGTAAGGTGCGCAACACGCTTGAAGCTGTTGACCAATCACAACACACTGGTCCAGCTGACCAATCAGAGGACATTGTGCTTTTGGGAAGGAGGGGTTTCATAGAGACAGGAACTGAACAGTGTTACTGACAGACTGGGAACAGAGGAGCTGCAACAATGTAAAATAAGTGAAAAATTAAAATTTTATAGCAGTGTCTTTTGACTAAGCCGTACTGTAATATCACTGGTTAGTTTGGACCTCTCAAACTGCCATTGGAAGGTTGTCTTAAGGAATGGTGAAATTCCTTAGACCTAGAGAAGCTTGTCCAACAGCTGAGGCCCCAGTGTTCACACACACTCACACACACACACACACACACACACACATGCAGCCGCCTATCATTACATAGTTTTCAGTGAAATGCAAACAAGGTCAGTGATTCCCTACGTCTCAGAGAAGGAAATTAAAGGGCAAATGCTACACTGTTTATTCACTGTTTTTTCCTGTTTGTTATAGTGCATTTTATGTCTTCGGGATTGTTTAGTTAATATAAACCTATTCACTTGAGAATGTGAACCAAAAAAAAAAAAAAACACACAGACGCATCCCATAACGATACTTTATTTGCAGCAGGACTTTGTGCTGTATATTTATTTTGTGTAGCTATTTTTCATTTATGAACTGTAATCATGCATTTTGAGCACTGTGAATATGAATAATAGGGAATCTATTAAAATATTTATGTGGATTAAAAGAAACTCAGAACTTGGAGACTTCAGCCTCATGGTAACCACTGTATAATTTGTGTGTGGAGAGGAAAATTACTGGTTATGATGTTTCATTTCAGGCGTCTCTCAACGAGTGCAGTTTACAGGCTTTGATGCTTTGGGGGGAAAATGCACAGAGAATTATGGACATTTAAACATTTTGAAATTGCTTTGAAATATGTGTCCTTATGGGTTTTTTTTAGCATTGTAACAGCCTTTGGTGAAGTATATAAGCTATGCTTTACCACTATTTGTTATGAAAATGATGATAACTTACTTTTATGTGTTAATTGTATAACACTTGGATGTAAAAACAAACACTTTTGTAAAAAAAAAAAAAAATAATAATAATAATAATAAATAGTTTTAGGGAACAGTGAGAATGAGTTTTCCTTTTGAAAGCATAAGGATAGCATATTTCTCTAGAAAAAAAAAATAGATTTGAAAACTTTATTTTATAAATATTGAGGCCTATATTAATTTGTACATTCCACAAATATTCGCAATTCTTATCAACTGAATTTGATCAACAATACAAAATGTTTTGTTTTTTAGGTTTATTTAATATTAATTGCAATAAAATTTATTTAAAAATACAAATATAACCTAAAATTAAAATGACACAAAATCAGGGTTTTATGCCGTATTTAAATTCCCTAGGAAAGAAAGACATAGCCTAAATAAAATTCATACGCTATATTTGTACCCTGGTCGTGGAAAGTGCCAACTTATTATATTAAGCACAATGTGTCGCATGAACCGTCACATCTGCCCTGCTAAACCATAAAAATGTGAAAGGAAAGACGTTCGAGAGTCAAATATTTCCCATAATGCACTGTACCTCTGAGGACATGGCTCAGGGAAGGTCTGATCTGGGATCAGCCCGCTGCGGGGAGGGAGCGATCCAGAGAGAGGTGATCTAGGATCATGAGAAGGGGCGGGTAACTTCCACGTTGTGCAAAAATGTTTATTAACATGATTGTGTGCGTAGCTGAAAGGATACTCTTTAAAGCGTTGATAATGTAAGCTCTTTTTGGGATATACCAGTAAAGCTGTTGAATCTGAAAAATGAACTGATCTGGAATCAGGCAGTTGGAATTTATGGATCCCAACAGCTGATCTGAGATCAGGTAGCGGGGGAGGGAGGGATCCAGTGAGAGCAGGTCTGGGATCAGAAGGAGATGTTGAGGGTTGGGTTGGGTGGACACATTCAGCTGGTAAAAGTTTTCGTGCACTTTTCTCTGGGCGTAATATGGACAGCGCGCGCGGGGAGCGCTAATTAGTCCTCGAAAAATATTCGTAATATTCGACTAAACACTGAAAACTACGAAACGTTCGCTGAATGCAAACGCATTTGTTTTGTGTTGATGTTTTCAGACTGTAGCCATGATGACTCGAAACTAGCTATCGGGCTACGCTCCGAAATGGTCTCGGTTCTGCGTGTCAGTGCGAATCTCGATCCGGATTTCAGGATGAAACCGAAGTCTAATTGGTCCAGAATCGATTCGGATTAACGATGCTCTCCAGAAAGAAGAGTAAAAACGAAGCGTCCAAGCCAGCCGAAGTTCAGGGCAAATATGTGAAGAAAGAAACTTCACCGCTTCTAAGAAGTGAGTTACTTTTTAGTCAATATGACTATCAAACAAAAATAAAAAAATAAATCACCATTAAATAATAGGCTATGCATTTTTATATAATGTGGTTATTTGGCTCATTTTGAACTGTGAAACTTGAAAATGAAACCTCATTTTAAGTGTTTGTGTTTCATTGTAAATTAATTGTCAAGCCTTTCAATACAAGCTTTATATGAGTTTAATTTTGTAACTTAAACAATTGACAGTGTACACTGTTACATACTATCAGCCTAATGGACGTCTATTACAAACCTGTGAGTACCTTTGGCATTAATCAAAAGATAATGTGCCATCTGCTCATTAATATTATAATTTAAATGTTATTTTTACATTATAGTATGTGTCCATCTCTTAAAATCACATACTTTTACTTTTAATACGAAGGTGCAGAAGTAGAACTTTTTTGTTGTAAAATGTAAACATTTTTTTCTATTTTACCCAATTTTAGTAATTAGTGAGTTTGGTAATTATTAAATTATGATTAAAACCTCCTGCATAACAGGGTTGGCACAGCTATAACAGAGTGGATAAAATATGTCAATGTGTTTTTTATTCAAATATGTTTATTTGAATAATGTCTACTTTGTATTTTTCCACCTAGTTTTGGATAACATCATATTAACCCTATTATCCTTTAATGTTGCATAGTTCTTTAATTCTAAGTCAAAGAATCTGGGAATAATTGGGTAAACAGTAACACAAGGGACACACAAAAACTGTCAGTATTGAAATTCCAAATTTGCCACAAATGTGTTTTGCATTAAATAGTCGTAGACTAGACAAGAATTATTTTCGCTCTTATTTTTGTAATTAAAAAAAAAACATTTAAAGTGCCGCTCTGGGGAAATGGGAAAATAATTGTAGTCCAGTAAATCAAAATTATTTAAATATTTAATATGCTTTTTAAATGATCTCATTAGAAATATTAGCAGTTGAACTTTAACATTATAAATGCCATAACTTGCATTGAGGACCTAAAAAGGCAAAGAAATCTTGAAATGATCAGTTTGTAGTCTATCTGGGCACATCTGGAGCATTTTATATCACTGTAGCACTTTTTGCATTCTGGAAAATGGATATAGAATTGTATGCTAAAATTAATCTTGAGCATTCTTTACAAATTAAATATTGTTGAGTATGTTTTGATCCACTTAACCTAGGTTTCCCTTTTCTGCCTCTCACATGATTTGTTCTCAGATTTAATGCCCTCGTTTATCCGGCATCCAACATTTCTTCGGCGCGAGCCCCCGTTAGTGGAGCCGGTTCCGGCCGGGGTGTCTGGTGCAGGTCCGTATTCCTCTGGTTCTGTTGGGGACGTTAGCGGCCCCAAGAGTTTCCTGCGCAACGCACCTCCAAGGACCGCCCTCGAAATTTCCCGCAGGGAGAGTCATCGGCTGTCTGCCCCACCGCACCTTCATCGCGATTACTCCCCTTCCTCGCCATCCTACATCAGCGATGCTGGTTCGGTGACGGAGAATGGAGGAGATGGCCCATATTACTACCCTCCAGAGCCGTACTATAATAACCAACCCAGACGAGCCCACAGACCAGACCACTTTAATGAAAGCTACAGGTACTATGAACACAATGAACTCAACTACCAACGAAACCCAGGACAGCCCCAGACGCCCCAGCCACACAGTCGCCCACCCCCATGTGAGTAACACATCATCCTGTGTGCATTCACGCTCATGTGCATTATAATAGGCTCCTCATAAAATAACAAACATGACTGTCGCTCTTTACTATAAATAGACTGACATAAACTGTTTCTATTTATGAGATCACATGCTGTTTACTATATAAGACTGTCTGAAAATCAGGGATTCCCATTTTTTTGTCAGCCGAACCCCTTGGACCAAAAATATTTATGAAATGTACCCCCTGAGATTATTTTTTAAAAATTCAACAACACATTTGCATGTTCATACGTGTATGCATGTATGACAAGAATGTCAGAAGAAGAATGTCTGATGCACTTATCTCCTATTTCTGTAGCGTTTCTGTCTTGCTGATTGCTAATGATGACAGTAAAGTATTGGGTTGAATGAATGACAGAGTTATAGATTAATATTTTGTCTCTTATAATATGCAGATGGATTGTTGGTTTCTCCATTAGAATGAACTTGACATGATGTTCTCAGATTAAATAATTTAGATACAGTGGACTCAATGTATTGGTACACCTAAGCCAGACTTAAAAATGTATGAATTTCGTACATTCAAACCTTTTATGTTCAGCATAAGTGTTCAAATCCTTTTTGGGGCCAGTGTATTTTTATGGGCCTATGAATGAGGGGAATCCCTAGTGTTATTGAGCAAGAGAAGAGATGTGAAGCTGTACACTGACTTCATCACACATTCCAAACCCCTCTTTCTCTCTCTTTCTCTCTCTCTCTCTCTCTCACACACACACAACTCCCTCAAAAAGGTATGCTCATGATTAGAGCTGGGTGATATGGCTAAAATTGTCTTGATATTATATATACACCAATCAGGCATAATATTATGAGCGCTGACAGGTGAAGTGAATAACACTGATTATCTCTTCATCACGACATCTGTTAGTGGGTGGGATATATTAGGCAGCAAGTAAACATTTTGTCCCCAAAGTTGATGTGTTAGACGCAGGAGAAATGGGCAAGCGTAAGGATTTGAGCGAGTTTGACAAGGGCCAAAGTGTGATGGCTAGAAGACTGGGTCAGAGCATCTCCAAAACTGCAGCTCTTGTGGGGTGTTCCTGGTCTGCAGTGGTCCATCAAAAGTGGTCCAAGGAAGGAACAGTAGTGAACCGGCGACAGGGTCGTCATGGGCAGCCAAGGCTCATTAGCCGCGTTTCCACTGCCGGGCCAAAGGCGGGCGTGCTAGTGCGTGCCAGGGCCGGTCGCGTTTCCACGGTCACTTCCGGGGCTTGATCGTGCCTCTTCGGTGCTTCCTCAGTGCCAAAGGCACGGGTTTTTCAGCCCGCCGAAAACCTTGGTCCAAAGCGGGCCAACTGGGGCTTGAGGCGCGGTCGAGGTGAAAGGCGGAGCTAATCGTAGTCAGGTGATGGTCTACGCGCTGAAATGGATTGGGTTGTGTGACGTTTGATCAAGGGAGGTGTGTTTAAGGGCGGTTTTTAGATCAGCGCTGCGGAGCTAGCGGACCGACAGTGGAAACGCAACTTGATTTTGGCCTCGGTGCCTAAGGTCTGTGGCCATAGGCCCAGCCCGGCACGCTGTTAGCCCTGGCTCGCACTGGCCCGACAGTGGAAAAGCGGCTACTGATGCACGTGGGGAGTGAAGGCTGGCCCATGTCGTCCGAACCAATAGACGAGCTACTGTAGCTCAAATTGCTCAAGAAGTTAATGCTGGTTCTGATAGAAAGGTGTCAGAATACACAGTGCATCGCAGTTTGTTGCATATAGATAGCCACAGACCAGTCAGGGTGCCCATGCTGACCCCTGTCCACCGCCGAAAGCGCCAACAGTGAGCATCAGAACTGGACCCTAGAGCAATGGAAGAAGGTGGCCTGGTCTGATGAATCATGTTTTCTTTTACATCACGTGGATGGCCGGATGCGTGCGTCGATTACCTGGGGAACACATGGGACCAGGATGCACTATGGGAAGAAGGCAAGCCGGTGAAGGCAGTAGACTTGTTCGACTTCATGTGGAGCTGCAAAGATCGGCTGCTGCCTGACAAAAGCAATGCATTCTGGTTAGAAAATTTGTCCATATTTGATCAGTGCTGCAGCCGCCTTACGATCATGTGCCATCAAAGTACTGCAAGAGCAAAACGAGATCAGCCGCCTAGGTCGGGCGCTGCAGTTGCTCAAAATCGGCTGCGAAGGCCTTGATGACGATGACACACTTTATTCTCATTGCTCAGATTCTGTGATGACAAGGACGACATGTGTTGCGTGTTTTTTCTTAGACAAGTTCCTGTATTTAACCAATCTTGACATTGAATATCTGATTTTCAAACAAAACACACAACACATTAACAAAAATTAAGATTACGCTACTTAGTAAATATGTTTTCTTATTTCAATCGCATCCACTTCTTCAGCTACATTCAACACAAAAATCACGTGGTCTGCCATGAATTACGTTGGTTCAGCGCACACTATGGAAAGCACAAAGTGTCCGATCTGACGGACGTCTCTGTACTCCTCCCCACGCTTGCAACGGCAGATCTCGGCAGCCAGTGGCAGGCTAGTGTAGTTCATCTCGAACAACCTTAGTGTGATGCTTTGGGCAATGTTCTGCTGGGAAACCTTGGGTCCTGCCATCCATGTGGGTGTTATTTTGACACGTACCACCTACCTAAGCATTGTTGCAGACCATGTACACCCTTTCATGGAAACTGTATTCCCTGGTGGCCTCTTTCAGCAGGATAATGTGCCCTGACACAAAGCAAAAATGATTCAGGAATGGTTTGAGGAGCACGTCAACGAGTTTGAGGTGTTGACTTGGCCTCCAAATTCCCCAGATCTCAATCCAATCGAGCATCTGTGGGATGTGCTCCACCTCACAACTTGAACTTAAACCTGGACTTAAAGGATCTGCTGCTAACATCTTGGAGTCAGATACCACAGCACACCTTCAGGGGTCTAGTGGAGTCCATGCCTCGATGGGTCAGGGCTGTTTTGGCAGCAAAAGGGGGACCAACACAATATTAGGAATGTGGTCATAATTAGGACTGGGCGATATATCGCATGCGATTGTCACGCGCATTTCGTCAGTAAAGCCGGTTCCCTGATTGCCGCTAAATCGCCATCACCTGCTTTTAAATGGAGCGGCATTTAATAGACAGAGCCGTAGATCACTGACAAGCTATGCAATATTGCGTTCATTATCGCAGATGAATCGCCTTCGATAATGAACGCGATATTGCGTAGCTTGTCAGTGAACTACAGCTCTGTTTAATAAATGCCGCTCCATTTGAAACAGGTGATGGCGATTTAGCGGCAATCAGGGAACCGGCTTTACTGACGAAATGTGCGTGACAATCGCATGCGATATTTCGCCCAGCCCTAGTCATAATGTTAAATATGTATATTGTCCCTTGATAGACTACGGTGGAAAAGTTTGTGGTCAGTAAGAATATATATATATATATATATATATATATATATATATATATATATATATATATATATATATATATATATATACATGCCCGTAGGCAGGGGGGGTTCGGGTGGTTCGAACGAACCCCCCCTCTCACTGCCAAAGGTCCAGATTTAAGTCGTTTTTTTTTTTTTTTTTTTCATATTTTTTAATCAATGCTTGTGACAAATATTCTGGGTTGCTGTTTCAAATTAATATGATACATTTGTAGCTGGACGTGTGTGTGTGTGCTGCGCGTGCAGTTCAGATAGTTCTCGCAATACACTTTTCAAAGCAATGGTGAAGAAGCATCGCCTCTGAATGATGGGGGGGAGGGGTATATATATATATATATATATATATATATATATATATATATATATATATATATATATATATATATATATATATATAACCCGCCACATTCTAATTTGTCCCGCCACAGTCTCAAAATGAAACGGAAATTAGGTCGCAATATTTAAATTACCGTCTGATTGCGCTCTTTTATATGGCAAAAGTGGGAATCATAGAGCAAAATAAGTAGACTAGAAGCAAGTAAGTTTTCGTGCACTATATTCAAAGTCATCTGAAGCCATTCCATAGCTTCATGTGAGGGACAGAAGGATATGTACATCGTTAAGTTCACGGTCAGAAACTCGTCTTCCCTCTGCTGCAGCTGTCAATCATTCAGCACTCAAACAGCGCGTCACGTTCGGTAACGACAGTCAGCACGGTAAAACTCTCCAATATGATATATTCCCATTATAATACTTGATATGTAGATAAAGTTTATTGTTGTTTCTGAACGATGTCATCATATTGGCTACAGGATGTCTGTTAGATCGCACAATACAAGGACTATGAATTGGCGTCACATGCACAATAACTGGAATTTTGGAAGAAACATATGATTAATAAACTGTTAGATGCAGTCAGATATACACAGGGATTCTCTTTAATTGTGCCGTGAACTTTTCAATGCGCCGCGCAACTGCGCGCTCTGACTCGATACTGCTTCAAGCGCATCATTCTGCACCCGGGATGCGCATTAGCGTTTTTTTTTTTTTTTTTTTGCTGCTGTTTTGAAGCGTTTTATATTATCATGGTTTTGCACACTGAAAGATTATTAATAGCCTATTTTGTTCTGTCGTATCTATCATATCTTGTTGCCCCATTAAAAAACTGCACAATACATTTAAAATAAGCGTCTTTTAATCTTACATTAATATAAATACATATAATTATTTACATATAAATCTAATATAAATCTTTTTTTTCATTTCATAAGAATACAAATAGTCATTTTAAACTTTTTATTAACATTTGGATTTATAAAATTACTGTGCAGTTTTTTTTTTGTTTTTTTTTTTTCCCAAGAATTAGGCTAGAATACTTTTTGCTGCTGAATTATATACTCACCTAGTGTACTTATTTATTTATTGGTCAGCTTATGATTATATATTTTTTTCATTTGTTATTTTTATCTATAATGAAGTGGTGTGTTTGCATTCTGGATTGGTTAACAAATCAAAGAGTGACCATTAGCTCTACAAGTACAGATGCAGGCTCCCACTAATAAATTATTGCCCTACCATCACCAATAAATAAATTACTTTTAGAGCACAAAATTGTTTACAAGAGAACAAATTTCTTAATTGATCTAGTCACTTAATTTTGCTCTCAGAATGCACCAGATTTATGCATGTAAATTTAAAATATACAAAATTTTCCTCCGGGGGGCATGCCCCCGGACCCCCCTAGAGGAACCGATGTACGCCCACCACAGTCTCGCAAAATCCTGTGTTAAGGATTTCTATATTTTATCCACTCATTAGTCTACAATATAATAGCCATATAAACGTAGCGTAATTATAGTAATAAAATATAGTGGGATATTCAGTGATATTGGCTGTGCAAAATCGACTTTTGTGATTGGCCAATACAAAGGAAATGCAAAGAGGCATTGACAGAGAGTCAAGAAATGATGATGAGAAGAATTATTATTAATATTTCAGTAAAGTTCATTAAATCTATTCTGTTGTTAGTGTGGTCTTTAAACTTATGAACTGTGTATGGACTGACAAAGGTGGGACATGAGGAAGCAATTTGACAACAATGCAGTAGCCTACATATTTTAGGTGCATCAAAAAGCGTGCTCGTTAAGATACCAGCAGACAAGCTAATCCAGCACAAATTAGTGCATAAAAGGTCACCAAAATGAAGTATTTGAACCTCATAATTAAATACAAAAGGAGGAGAAAAACTGCAAAAAGGTCCACTTTTTAAAAAAAAGAACCCCCCCTTTCAATAGGCTGGCTACGGACCTGTATATATATATATATATATATATATATATATATATATATATATATATATATATATATATATATATATATATATATATATATATATATATATATATATATGTGTGTGTGTGTATTATATATTATATAATACTATACATTATATATATATATTATATACATTATAATACATTATATTATAATGTATATAATACTGTATATTAGATATGCGTCGATATCGATAGCCGATTATTCTGAATTATATCTGCCGATACTGATAGGAGATAACTATCTCATTTAATTTAAACTAATGTCATAAACCAGTGGTTCTCAAAAATCACACAGCCCTTTAAACCTTTGAAAATTTTGAGCTCATCTTCTTGTATGTCTTCTTGACGGAACATGGCAGTGAAGCGGCGCATTCACAATAGCAGCTTGAAGGCTTTTAGTGATTTTACTTCACGAAAGTTGCATCGATATATTACAAATACATGTATATATGATATATACATGTATTTGTTTTAATATTTGTATATAATATTTAATATCATTGTAAACCACGCCTTCTTGGGGCTTTTTGCTTTATTCTATGGTGAAGAAATTCTATGTACGGCCCATTCAGGTGGTCTGAAGAAGAGCGTTTCTGTGGAATTGGCGTTCGGTGCCGCTTTATATAAGCAGAGCGCCAACTGTTATTCACATACTTGAACGTCATTGCAACGGCTGTTTTCTGTGGTTGTTGTTGTTGTTGTTTTTCTGCTGATCTCCCACGCAAGCTGTTTTACTGACATCTTTCCAAGGTTTATCTGTAGTAAGTTACCTTTTTTCGTACTATAACTTGTATTAAAGTGGAAGAAAAGACTCGCACTCTGTGCTACCGCTAGGCTCTACAGCAATCTGTCACGTCACATTTAAGAGCATCAAAACGCCATTTATTATAACTTCATGATAAAATGGACAGAATTTGAAAGCTGAGTGAGACTTTATCCGCCCCTTTTTGATTGGCAGGATATAATCGGCCCTGATCATCATCTGTTATTAAACAATAAATTATGAAAATTATTGCTTTTATCGGACGATACCAGTTATTGGCCAATACATCGGTGCATCTCTAATAAACTGCAATATTATCTACATATACCATTTACTAAAACATTTGAATACAAAAAATGTAAATGAACATTTTTGAATGATGCAAACAAGTCCATAGAAACTCTTAACAGCATTTTGCTACTGAAGTATAAAGGAGAGATGAGATAAAGTTTACAATGTTGCCTTATATTGCCAGCAAATTTGTGACAAATATTTTGTCAATATTCAGTATTTTTGCCAGCCCTACTCAGTACATTTTCTACACACACTTGTGCTCAGTACACACACTTTCTCGGCTGTCATCCTGGTGCAGTATTTCTCATTGAGTGTGAGACTGACAGAAATGTGGATTTTTCTTGGTTGCCCTTTTCTTCACCCTACGATGAGCGTGTGTGTTCCTTGTGCTGGACGTTTCGTAGTCTTCTGGGAGATGTTGTTTTATATTTGACCCTGCAGCTGTGACCGTTGTTTTCTCCCCATCTCTCTTTCTCTCTCTTTAATTTCACTCCACCTCCTTTGTGTTCAAATTGAAAATAAATTCTAATACACATAGAAACACTTACTGCATACAGATCATACTTCACCATGTATGTGTTTTTCTAGCAATCGGCCGTGTGCCAGCAAAGTCGGTGGGTAATCTGACGACGGTGAGCGGGGAGGAGGTGGCTCTTCCTCCTGGCTGGACTGTTGATTGGACGATTCGAGGCCGGAAGTATTACATCGATCACAACACAAACACAACTCATTGGAGCCACCCGCTGGAGAGGGAGGGGCTTCCGCCGGGCTGGGAGAGGGTGGAGTCAGCTGAGTTTGGAGTGTATTATGTTGACCACATCAACAAACGTGCCCAATACAGACACCCCTGCGCACCCAGGTGAGTGTCGAGATGTTCCAGTACATTCTGAGACTGTTTGGTGCCGTTTTGTATCCAAAATACACATGCGACCTCTGCTCTCACTCTATCTCAGCGTTCCACGTTATGACCAGCCCCCTCCCCCGCCAGTCACCTACCAGCCTCGCCCACCAGAACGCAACCAGCCAGTACTGGTGCCAGCAAACCCGTATCACACAGCCGAGATCCCAGACTGGCTGCAGGTGTATGCCAGAGCTCCACTAAAGTAAGTTTCACACTCGTAGTCACAGACAGCCAAACCCTGAGGGGCAGCAATCTAACACCAAACAGAAAACTGTCACATACACTCCAATCTGCATCACAGATGGGCACATCAGTGTACAGCTTTGTTGATTTTAATGGGAGTGCTTTCATTTTGAAGCGTCATGCTGCACTGTACGTGTCCAGTGTAGGCATGATGTAACTGTAGATTGTTTACGGTTCCTGAGAAACATTGCAACCTGTTCAGAGCCATTGACACTCCCATAGGCTTCCATTGGAATTGAGGAGAGTTACGTGTGTCGTGGAGCAACCAATAGTAACAAACTCTGAATAGTTCCAGGATTAAAGGGTTAGTTCACCCAAAACTGAAAATTCTGTCATTTATTACTCACCCTCATGTTGTTCTACACCCGTAAGACCTTTGTTCATCTTTGGATATTTTTGATAAAATCCGATGGCTCAGTCAGGCCTGCATTGCCAGCTAGATAATTAACATTTTCAATGTCCAGAAAGCTACTAAAGACATATTTAAAACAGTTCTTGTGACTACAGTGGTTCAACCTTAATGTTAAGAAGCGACGAGAATACTTTTTGTGCGCCAAAAAAACAAAAACATGGGTGATTTCAAAACACTGTTTCATGAAGCTTCGAAGCTTTACGAATCTTTTGTTTTGAATCAGTGGTTCGGAGCATGTGTTAAACTGCCAAAGTAATGTGATTTCAGTAAACGAGGCTTTGTTACGTCATAAGTGTTTCGAAATTTCAATGGTTCACCACTGGGGGGCGTGACTGATTCACCACTGATTCGAAACAAAAGATTCGTAAAGCTTCGAAGCTTCATGAAGCAGTGTTTTGAAATCGCCCATCACTAGATATTGTTAAATAAAGTCGTTATTTTGTTTTTTTTGGCGCACAAAAAGTATTCTCGTCGCTTCATAACATTAAGGTTGAACCACTGTAGTCACATGAACTGTTTTAAATATGTCATGCGTACAAAGTCAAGTGCACCCCAGGAAACATTATAAAACAATAAAACAATGCAGTTCATGACCCCTTTAAAGAGCATCAGAAACCTGTTGTAATGATGGAGTCTGGTAAAGGCCAGTGTCATTAACCTTCGGTCATATTAGTGTGTGTTTGTGTTTGTCTCAGGTATGACCACATCCTGAAGTGGGAACTCTTCCAGTTAATGGATCTGGACACATATCAGGGGATGCTGAAGCTGCTCTTCATGAAGGAGCTGGAGTGCATCGTTAAATCATATGAAGCATACCGACAAGCGCTGCTCACCGAACTTGACACTCGTAAACAGCGGCAGCAGTGGTATGCCCAACAGCCAGCCAAAAACTTCCCTCCGAACATGTGACTCGTATGAGACATACCCAAACTCCAGCGTTATCAGTGCCTTAGCTGCTGATGCAGACTCTCATGTACTCCCTCTAACAGCTCCAAATATAAACACCCAAAGAGAGACGCCACACAAAGCCTGTTGGGAACTTTACACTATTACTCTTATATAGATTATCAGCCATTATACGGCTGTGTGTGTTATGAGTCTGTGCTTTGGTTTTGACTGTGTGTTGTGAATGTGTTTGTGCATGTCAGGACTCGCTCCTTCTTTATGGCATTGTCTTTATGGACAATCATAACTATCAGTTATCAATGTTTTATGTTTTATCAGACTCCTGTTTGCAATGGTAGTTTTGCTTTTAGGATGAATCTCAAAAAATGCATCCAGTTCACATTTTCCCCCAAAATTTAAAAGAAAAATGGAATTTATAGTTTGTAAAGAAAATGAAGCTTGTTTTTGGATTAATAACATCAGCATAAATTAAAGGTTTTACAATTTTAATGATAAACAATAAAAAAAAAAAAAAAGTTTTTTTTGCATTACAGCAATGAGAGATCTTCATGGTGCTTCATTTTCTGTAAGTAAAATATATATTCTTCTTTCTTTGTGATTTTTGGGGTGAAACATTTCTGTGAGGTTCATCTTTTAAGATTTGGGTGGATTCCTTTTTTAAGGAATTTACTTCTTGTATTTAAACTTTCAGGCTGAATTGTCACTTTGGATGATTGTGCCTGTGGCATTTGGGTTTTTTCAAGAGGTTATTGCCTGTATTTTTTCAGTTATAATGATGTTTGTAAAAAAATATTTTGAGCACCAACACTAAATAAACCAGGACCTTGTATTGTGCGTATACGTGAGTGGATGTTCGTGAAGTTTTTCACAATTCAGATTGGAAAAATTCTTTTTCTCACCTCTTTTCAAAGTTATTATTTTTAGCATTGTCCGTATTCATTTAGACTGAAGTAAAGCCGAATACTTAATTTTCTCTTTAAATATTAAAAATTAACTGAAAGACCTTATACATCTCTAGAGGACATATCATGGGTAAAAACAAAGAAACTCTCAAAATTCACCATTTTGGAAACAGCCGATATCCTTAGTAGCATCACAAAAGTATCACCTGAGCCCTCAATTCCTTGGATTTCATCAAAAGTGAGGAATAAACCAGGATTTATAAAGGCAAAAGCTGACGTGAAAATATTCTTAAGCGTATTCCAACTGAAGAGCATCCTTTTGTGCTTATACCAGTATTTAAAATAACCCAATGTTGTTTATTAAAATGTAAAGATAAATGGGAATCATGTCCTACATGAATTAATATATGTAAATGAGCAACATATTAACTGCTTTATGATAATTATGTCATTAAAATGAATTTATGTTCATGAATTCCTGGAATTCATAAAGTGCCATACTTCTGATGAACCGTTAAAGGATATTTGTGGGTGTTCTGTAGATGGAATTGATCCGCTTACATTTAAGATGAACTGCAGTTGCATGCAGGGATGCATTTAGGATCATTTTGTGCACATGGACGATTTATAAATCTACATTTTGGAAACTATTGTACGTTCATTCTGCACACATCTTTATAAATGAAGCCCCTAGTCATTCATGAGTATTAGCTGAACACATTTGATCCTAATATGAGCCAACAAAATGTCTTTTCCCATTCAAATAGGCTTTTTATTAAAGGTTTCATGCCTTTGAAAATGGTTGAAATTGCCCCAAATATGACGGGATGGAAGGCTAGATCAATGCATCACGTGTTTTTAAACATGTAGTATTTTATTCCCTTATAAATAGCACTGAACTCAACATACAACATCCATTACAAAATAAGAACAGACTCCTTTCATGTGAGTGTCAGAGAGAGAAACGGTATTTACAGTGAGAAGATGGTAAAATGGTGATTCAGATATAAATGTCAGAACTAATACCGTGATTTTCGACTGCAGGCGCAAATGGCACAGTCAGACTGAATCTTTTCAGTTGATTCTCCTCGCCGTCTGACTGGGGGCCTGAGCTGTAGGTGCAGGATGTTGCAGTGGTGGGGTGATTGTGGCGATATGTTCCTACTGTAGCAGTAAAGCATTGAACAGTCCCATGCCTCTTTCTCTCTCTGACTGTACGCTCCACTGTCACTGTCCACAGTGCGTCTGCGTGAAACTGTGTGGGGTCAGTTTTGTTTCTTGTCCTGCTCAGGCGGTTGACCAGTCTGGTGTCCAGGGAAGGCATGATTATACAACTGCCTGTGGTTTGCCGCTACACTGTACAGCTTATACAGAGCCTGAGACAGAAATACACAACACGTTAATGTGACATGCCTCTTTCTGTTTGTATGATGTTGTGGGCTTGTGATTATATCTAAGTAGACAGGTGTGTGCAGGTACAGTAAACCAACCTTACCTCATTTGTGCTTCCCTAAAACAAAGAGATGAAGAAAGCAGTTAACAAATTTTGGTTTGTATATACTGTATATATAGTATTTCACAGAAGTGAGTACACCCCTCACATTTTGCAAATATTTTATTATATCTTCTCATGTGACAACACTGAAGAAATGACACTTTGCTACAATGTAAAGTAGTGAGTGTACAGCTTGTATAACAGTGTAAATTTGCTGTCCCCTCAAAATAACTCAACACACAGCCATTAATGTCTAAACTGCTGGCCACAAAAAGTGAAAATGTCCAAATTGGGCCCAATTAGCCATTTTCTCTTCCTGGTGTCATGTGACTCATTAGTGTTACAAAGTCTCAGGTGTGAATGGGGAGCAGGTGTGTTAAATTTGGTGTTATCGCTCTCACTCTCATCACTGGAAGTTCAACATGGCACCTCATGGCAAAGAACTCTCTGAGGATCTGAAAAAAAGAATTGTTGCTCTACATAAAGATGGCGTAGGCTATAAGAAGATTGCCAAGACCCTGAAACTGAGCTGCAGCACGGTGGCCAAGACCATAAAGCGGTTTAACAGGACAGGTTCCACTCAGAACAGGCCTCGCCATGGTCGACCAAAGAAGTTGAGTGCACATGCTCAGCGTCATATCCAGAGGTTGTGTTTGGGAAATAGATGTATGAGTGCTGCCAGCATTGCTGCAGAGGTTGAAGGGTTTGGGGGGGTCAGCCTGTCAGTGCTCAGACCATACGCCGCACACTGCATCAAATTGGTCTGCATGGCTGTCGTCCCAGAAGGAAGTCTCTTCTAAAGATGATGCACAAGAAAGCCCGCAAACGGTTTGCTGAAGACAAGCAGACTAAGGACATGGATTACTGGAACCAAGTCCTGTGGTCTGATGAGACCAAGATAAACTTATTTGGTTCAGATGGTGTCAAGCGTGTGTGGCGGCAACCAGGTGAGGAGTACAAAGACAAGCGTGTCTTTCCTACAGTCAAGCATGGTGGTGGGAGTGTCATGGTCTGGAGCTGCATGAATGCTGCCGGCACTGGGAGCTAAAGTTTATTGAGGGAACCATGAATGAGCAAAGCATGATCCCCTCCCTTCGGAGACTGGGCCGCAGGGCAGTATTCCAACAACCCCAAACACACCTCCAAGACGACCACTGCCTTACTAAAGAAGCTGAGGGTAAAGGTGATGGACTGGCCAAGCATGTCTCCAGACCTAAACCCCATTGAGCATCTGTGTGGCATCCTCAAATGGAAGGTGGAGGAGTGCAAGGTCTCTAACATCCACCAGCTCCGTGATGTCATCATGGAGGAGTGGAAGAGGACTCCAGTGGGAACCTGTGAAGCTCTGGTGAACTCCATGCCCAAGAGGGTTAAGGCAGTGCTGGAAAATAATGGTGGCAACACAAAATATTGACACTTTGGGCCCAATTTGGACATTTTCACTTAGGGTTGTACTCACTTTTGTGGCCAGCGGTTTAGACATTAATGGCTGTGTGTTGAGTTATTTTGAGGGGACAGCAAATTTACACTGTTATACAAGCTGTACACTCACTACTTTACATTGTAGCAAAGTGTCATTTCTTCAGTGTTGTCACATGAGAAGATATAATAAAATATTTACGAAAAATGTTAGGGGTGTACTCACTTCTGTGAGATACTCTATATGACTTTATCATATGCAATCATAATATATTTTATCATATACCTTACCATTCAAAAATGTGGTCAGTAAGATTTTTTTTTTAAAGAAATCAATACTTTTATTCAGCAAGGATACATTGAAATTGATGAAAAGTGACAGAAAATACATGTATAAAAAAAAATCAAATAAATGTTGTTATATTGTTACTTTTTTTATTCATCAAAGAATTCTGAGGAAAAAAAGGTATCACATTTTCCAAAAATATTAAGCAGCACAACTGCTTTCAACATTGACAATAATACGTTTCTTGAGCATCAAATCAGCATATTATGCATAATGTTTTCTAAAGGATCATGTGACACTGATGACTGGAGTAATGATGCTGAAAATTCAGCTCTGCCATCACAGGAATAAATATTCAATTTTGGTGAACATTATAGATATATGGGGAAAAAAGCTTACTGACCCCAAACTGAATGGTATACATTCAACACTTTATAAATAAACTATATCAAATACATAAAACTGCATAAAAATTAGGTATTCATCATATATTGTAACCATATTGGTTGTTGACTGTAGATTTTATGCATATTTGTTTTTGTTAAAGTACATTTGTATTTATTTCCTCTTAAAGTTTGTGTTGTACCTGATCCCACAGCGCTCCGGCCACCTGGTCAATGACTGCGCCCAGTTCTCTGTATTCTCCCGAGTAGCGGATGTACGCCCAGGTGCACAGAGTGATGAGCGCAAAGCCCAGTACCATGTTGCAGACGCTTGCGATGACGTCAACACCCACAAACCCCGTGATCCCTGCGGCCACATACATCACAAAGATCACCACGAACAGCGTCGCAGGTGTGCGTGCCGCGTGGAAGATGTTCTTGGAGTCGTTGTGTTTGATGTACTGCACAAACAACTCGTCTATCTCCGTCTCCAGCTGCAGCAGGTAACGCCGACTGAATTCCTCCCCGCCCATTTTCTTCACACTGCGAAACAACGCCAATGACTCCTCTCGGATGTCCAGGTGACGTGCCTGTAGCTCGCTTGGGGCGAGGAAAGGCCGATCACCTCCACTGACCTGGGGGAGTAAGACGCATGATGAAGATGAGTCACACTAATATGATGAGAAACCAGCTGTCAATATCACACTCACCACTTCCATCTTCCTGTTGTATAGATCTTTAGCTGCAGCCACTGCGGCCAGATTATTGGCTTCTGCTGTGGCCTGTGCACACAAACACAGCCTAAATCCGTCATACTGTAGGATGCTAATAGCTCTCGGGTGAATTTACTGCATGTCAGGCTGTGGAAATGGAATGTTAGTGCTGAAGATTAAGAGGTTGTACCTGTAACATGGATTTTGGATGTGGCAGCTCCTCTCCCTGGTAAATCTTGATATATGCCTAAAATCATAAACAGCTGCTCAGCTCACTCCAAGAATTCCAAAAAACAGATTATACTGTAACAATCATAAACTGCATTAAATTAGGGATGAATGATATATTGGTACCTTATTGGCTTTTTTTTAATTTATTAATGATTTCATTTGATATTGGTTAATTCTGCAATTTAATTTCCTCTATTTTTACATCATTTACATACACTGATAGATGTAATCTTTAGCAAATTAATTTTACAATTAATATCCATGTTTTTATACTGTACTGTATTATAATGTGATGCCTAAATTTTAAATATATATATATATATATATATATATATATATATATATATATATATATATATATATATATTATTTAAGCAAAGTAGTATAATATTGTATATTATACAAAGACTACAGAACTTTTTTTATGTTTTTGATACAAGGCTGCATTTATCTGATAAAAATACAGTAAAAAAACAGTACAAATGTGAAATATTATTGCAATCTAAAATAACTGTTTTCTATTTCATTATATTTTAAAATGTAATTTATTCCCGTGATTGCAAAGCTGAATTTTCAGCATCATTACAGTCTTCAGTGTCACATGATCTTTCAGAAATCATTTTAATATGCTGATTTGCTGCTCAAGAATCAATTCTCATTTTAATCAATCTTTATAACTGTTGTGCTGCTTGATATTTTTGTGGAAACCTTGATATAGTCTTTCAGGATTCTCTGATATTAATTATAATTATTAATTATATTTATTTGAACTATAATCTTATGTAACAACGTAAAAGTCATTAATGTCACTTTTGATCAATTTAATGCATTTCTATGGAATAAAAGTATTTATTTAAAAAAACAAACACACAAAAAACTACTGACTGACCCCAAACTTTTGACGGTACTGTATTAAATATATATATAAATAGAATTTTAATATTGGCCCACTATTTAAGAAAAGAAATTTAGCACTATCTGACAGAATTTTCATACCATTGAATACCAAATGAAAAACGTCAGTTGGTTAATTTATATATCATTCTTAAAAGTAGTGATTGCACCTCTATCAAAACTATCACCTTAAAGTACTCCAGGAGTCCACGACAGGTGATTTTGCTTCCATTTATCTCTTTCACGTCCAGGTTTTTAGGGCGTAGTAACCACGGAACAAGCACTTTGAGGTTATTGATAAACTCTTGATCGATCTCTGAAACACATGATTGAAACACTGTTTTTGTACTTCATGGGCAGTGCTGGGTAGATTACTTATAAATTGTAGTCCATTTCTGAATACAAATTACATAATAAAATTTTAGTTAGTAATGTAATCTATAACATTACACATTTAAGGTATTATAATCTGACTACTTTTTAATTACTTTTAAATTACTTTTAACCTAACTTGTTTATAAGATTGATTTGAATAGTATAATCTTGTACCATATTGAAAAAAATGGCAAAGAGAAAGAATGTTTAAGTGCATTAAATACTACATTACGTCAGGGTTTCCCTAACTAGAATTTGGGAAGGAACTGCAGGGTGTTTGTAAATTTATGAAAAGTTAATAATTAATTTAATCACAAAAAATAATTATAATAAATCATTTGAAAATAAAAACAATCAAAACACTAACTAAAAAAAGTAATATTTTATTTGTTTATGCTGTGTGGCCTCTCAATTGTCCATGTAATTATAGTCACCTAACTAGTGGCTGGTCTGTGTGTGCAATTCCACAAAACATTTGAGAAAGAAATAAAAATTAGGGAGAATCAATGAATTCTGAATCATTTACTGCCATTTTGTGAATATTATGTAATCATGTAATCAATAACTATATTATAATTTAAATATAGTAATTTAAAAAGTAATATAACCTAATTACAAGTATATCATTTTTGGAATCTGATTACTTAATCCAGATTACATATAATCAGTTACTACCCAGCACTGTTCATAGTATAAAGATGCTAACACAGCTTACACTTGTTTGAGCTCAGCTACAATCTACTGATTAGCGTGCATCTGTAGACGTACCCCTCAATCTGCCATCAAAGTGTGGGTTTGTGGCCACCTTGAGTCCAGGGTGTGGCATGAGGAAGCAGGAGATGTTGGTGAAGCAGGAATGGATGTGTTTCCTTACGTTCTGCAGCTCCTCATGTTGATTCTCTGAGATCTACACATAAACACACATTAGTAGTGGTTCTGTTTGAATTATTCAGTATATTCACGTTAACCTTTCCATATATATTTGCCTTTAATCTTTTCTCCAGGAATTTCATTCCTCCTTCCTGTCCGTAGGGAAACTCGTATGGAAAGCTCCAGTCCCGCACCAGAAAGATCATCGACTTGTGAAATAACACACAACAGATAGTTAGTGTTTATTTAAACCAGCGTCATAGGAGAGCATTGTATAATTTCAAAAGGAA
The DNA here is from genome assembly GCF_018812025.1 of Megalobrama amblycephala. Lineage (NCBI taxonomy): Eukaryota > Metazoa > Chordata > Actinopteri > Cypriniformes > Xenocyprididae > Megalobrama > Megalobrama amblycephala. The sequence goes on along the minus strand of NC_063053.1, from coordinate 29,058,338 downwards.
CATTCTGTTTCAGAATCATCAGCACTAAAAGAGGCTTTCAGCAGAAGCATGAAAATACAGCAAATACCTGAAATGGTTTGAGGAATGTTTCTTCCATGGCCAGTCTGCCGTATTCAGTGAAAAGCTACACAGATCAACATAAACAAAAGCACACGTTTACTTAAAAGCTTACTCAAAAATGTATTAAAAATGTTTTTTTAATCATTATTTATATGTGGTTTTGAAAATTACAAAAACAAAAAATGTCTGCACTCTTACTAAAAGGCCTTTTTTGGGTTAGTTGACCCAAAAATGAAAATTCTGTCATTTATTACTCACCCTCATGCCGTTCCACACCCGTAAGACCTTCGCTGATCTTCAGAACACAAATTAAGATATGATTCGGATCGCGTGTCAAACTGCCAAACGGCTGAAATCACGTGACTTTGGCGCTCCGATCAGCAGATTTGGTACACTGATTAATTTATGATCCGATGCTTCCTGAAGCAGCGTTTTGAAATCGGCCATCACTAAATAAGTCGTTATTTTGTTTTTTTGGCGCACCAAAAATATTCTCGTCGCTTTATAATATTAATATTGAACCACTGAACGAACATGAACTGATTTAGATGTGTTTTTAGTACCTTTATGGATCTTGAGAGAGGAAATGTCATTGCTCCCTATGAAGGCCTCATGAAGGCCCCCCTTTAGGATTTCAACTAAAATATCTTAATTTGTGTTCCAAAGATCAACGAAGGTCTTATGGGTGTAGAACGGCATGAGGGTGAGTAATAAATGACAGAATTTTCATTTTTGGATGAACTAACCCTTTAAGATTTGTTCAGTTCATACCAGCGGTTTTTCTGTTTACATGCAAAAAAAATGATGGCTTACAAGCTTGTCTGGTTTATCTCGTTTCAAGCATAGCATCCAGCAATTGTCATTAATATTTTATTAATGTATTTTTAATTTTGTATTTTTTTTTTCTTTTCTTTATGATATTTTATATACATATAAATGCACAGCAAATGGTACACTGTGTTTTTATAGTGCTTTGTTAATACATTTTTAATGAAACTGAATCTCATTAAAGTCTAAAAGTCTTGACCTGTAGATGCTGAAGATCATCTTCCTGAACATTCTGAGATATGTTATACACCTACAAAGAAAGAAAATGTCAGTCCTGCTGAGTTGCATTGTGAATATGGTAAACAGGAAGGTTTAAGGTTACAGGTTTTTTAGGGGGAAATTTTGTGTTATGCTGTTTGTGTACAACCTGCATAGAGCTGATCATAGTACTGAGGGCAAATACGGTAGCTGAGTCACGGAGAGTGGACTGGCTGTCGAAGGTCCCCTGTGTGTCCATTAGCAGCACTGCCACCTACAGGCAAAAGGACACAATGCATCCCTCCCATTTAAACCACATATTAATGTTCCTCATTAAAAATTTCCTTTCATGTTTACACAGATATGTTAGATTGCAGATTGAGTATACACTACTGTTCAAAAGTTTTGGACACTGAAGTCATGTGACACTGAAGACTGGAGTAATGATGCTGAAAATTCAGCTTTGCATCATAATTTACATTTTAAAATATATTAAAATAGAAAACAGTTCTTTTAAATTGTAATAATATTTCACATTATTACTGTTTATACTGATACTGCAGCCTTGGTGAGCATAAGAGATTTCTTTCAAAAACATGAGAAAATCTTACCGACCCCAAACTTTTGAATGAAAATGTGTTTTAGGTAGGTTAAAGGGAGTCTTACTTTGGTGCCATCTGGTTTGTCCACCAGGAAGACCTCACTCCAGATCTGAATGCCAGTGGTCTCCCGCTCTGACCCTCCTCTCCATGAGAATCCCGTCAGTGGCTCCTCAGGATCCCCCAGCCACTGATCACTGGCCTAAACACACACACACACATCGCAGATTACACACTTTGTGGTTTGAGAGCATGTTTTTACAAAGCATGTTTTTATACTTTAAAGACGAATTCTAGACAATCTGACCTGGCTGTACATGTAACGCAGCATGAAGTCCATGAGGAAGGATTTGCCCTTGCGGAAGGCTCCTGCCACGGAGATGGCCACCACCTCTCTGTCTCTGACCTCTTCAGCCAGCAGGATCTTACTGAGCGCCGTCTCGTCTAGCTCAAATGTGTGGTCATCCTTCACCACCAACACCTGCACTGGACGCGCCCGTCCGTCTGTCTCCTCTTCCTCTGAGCTCCAGTCATACACGTTTTTATCCCCAAAAGACCCTGAACAAAACCACATTTAAATATGTTACTCCTGCAACTGCAATGACTGTCATAGTGCTAGCCATAGACGTAATGCCATCCAGCACTGTAAGCAAACTGCAAGTGACAGAGACACCATGTACCGTTAATGCTCTTAAAGCTGCTGCTTTTAAACGCTGTGCTCTCTATGGATCAAAACGTTTGGGTTGCACCGATGTCACAATTATGATGAATTTTAATATTAGATGACACTGTGTTTTGTTAGTTGTTGGGAGCGGTAGATTGCGTTTTGTGTAGTGTTATTTTAGTATTATTTATATACACTCTTAAATTTTTATTATTTTATTTTTTAGTTTTAGTTTTCATTTTAACATTAGTTTCATTTTTAGTTATTTTGTTATGTGCTTTTGTCATTTTTGTCAGTTTTAGATTTTTTAAAATTTTACTATTTAGTTTTAAAGCTGCAGTCTGTAAGTTTTGCCTCTTTGTCGCCATCTCTGTTTGAGACCTGCAATTGCAGTTATTTGCAGAATTATCCTCTTTACGTGGGTTGTGCATCGGCATGGCTCGTCAGCGCGGATGAATCTAATGTTTGCTGTCAGTCAGCACATCGGTGTGGATACTGTATTTCGGAATCACAGATTGTAGTCTTGGAAGTATGACCAAAATAAGAATTTTTACCAGAAAATATCATCTGAAAAAGTAAAGTATCATATCTGCCACTTTTGTTCTGACCGACTGAGAAAAAAAAGCATTACAATAAATCGCGCTGCCAATGGTTATTAAATCTAACGATCGTTTAACTCATATCACATCAAACCGTGCAAATTATTATTACTGCTCTACTTTGTTCTCAAAATGTTAAAGGTGCCATAGAACGTCTTTTTAAAAGATGTAATATAAGTCTAAGGTGTCCTCTGAATGTGTCTGTGAAGTTTCAGCTCAAAATACCCCATAGATTTTTTTTTTTACTAATTTTTTTAACTGCCTATTTTGAGGCATCATTAAATATGAGCCGATTTAGGCTGCGGCCCCTTTAAATGCTCATGCTCCCCGCCCATAGAGCTCGCGCTTGCCTTTAACAGCATAAACAGAGTTCACACAGCTAATATAACCCTCAAAATGGATCTTTACAAAGTGTTCGTCATGCAGCATGTCTAATCGTGTAAGTATGGTATTTATTTGGACGCAAAGACGAACAGCGACATGCTCGAATTTCCCGCGGAAACTCACCAGTACGAATTATAAAACATTATTACAAGCTTACCGTTGTGAATCGGGCTAAGGTAAGGAGATAGAATTTGAACACTGGCTAGTTATGTACTTGCTCAAAAATTGAGCAAAACAAGCTACGGACTGCAGCTTTAATTTATTTCCGGTTAGTAATTTTAGTGTTTCAAGTTAGCTGCCGAGGCAGCGTTTCTAATTTACATTTAGTTCATGCTTTTTTTTTCACCTACTATTTATATTTTATTCTATTTCAGCTTTATTTTAATTAACAAAATGTTTTTAATAGTTTTAGTTTCGTTATCAGTAACAACCCTAGTTGTGTGTATATGAGAGAACCGCATTTTCACCCTCATTCTTGTTCTCATTGTATTATGGGAAGTAATGAAGCATTAATGCCACGTTATGCTTAAGATAATCATCTGTTTGAAACCAAACGAGGCCTAACTTCAAATCAGAGATGAGTGTTCACAGCACAAATGTTATGGAAGAACATTTAAGACTCTCTCTTTTCTCAATCTAGCATTCTCCTGGGAGAAATGGCGGAGTCACGGTTTAGTAAGGCTTAATGCAGCAGACAATCCTAATAGAGGTTTACTGATGATCTTGACCTCTGTCATCAAGGCCAATGTGATCATTATTGGTTTAGAAGTCCCTCTTTTTAACTTCTCAGATTTCCTGATGTAAAAACAATGACTGCTTGTCAAGCATTATACCAGGCAGTACCCTAATGTGTTTTTAAGCACAATATAGGTATGTGAACCAGTAAAACACCAGGTTGCTCTGGGGGATCTGCCTCTCTAATTGATGCATTTGTTAAGCATTTCTTAAATGCAATTGAACGCTAATGGGTATTGACAGGGGAATGAGAACATGTCTAACATATATTTTCAACCAGGGCTAAAAGGATCATCGTGAGTCAGATTCAAATTCATCAAGGATGTGATGCCATTGGTTGGTAGCAAAATCACACCAATACTGTCCCGACACTGTAAATTATTTACATTAAAATTACCTTGTAGAGCCCTCTCTCTCTCATTATCTCTCTCTCTCTCTCTCTATCATGTCATATTCACCTGGTCAGGCCTGTATGGAAGAGTAAGCATCACAAGGCAACCGTGTACATTATATAAAGCAGCATCTCCATACAGGCCTGTAGCAGATGTACAGACTCTGCTTATGTGGGTCACTGGCATCAATGCACATCACTTTACACACTGTCAGAGCACTTCTGATTTAACCACTGCAATGAAGAAAAACTGACGCGTGATCTAATAAATGCATCAGTCAATAACACAGGGATGAATTATCCAGAAATAAAACATATTATTGACCGGAATGTGTAAGAAATAGATTGGTGTATTCGCAAACGACCAAGAATTTGTTTCCCCATTGATATTACAGTACTGCAAATGTCACGTTGCTTTTAAACAGAGATTTTACAGCAGTAAAACAGCTTCAACACAAACACGAACAGATACAGGGCGGAACAGGGCTGTGGTCCGGACCAAATCAGCTGATTTGGACAGGGGGAAAAAATCATTAATTTTGTATGTGTATATTTGTGTGTTTTCTTTAACATACAGACAGAGTATCTATGTAACAGCATCCTCATAATTTACAGAATCACACAATAACCCGTCTCATAGGGTGTCTCACGTCTGGATGGTTTATTGTATTTAAGATGGACTCACCCCAGCTGTCTCTGTCCTTTTTGTCTCGTGCCATGTCGCACTGGGTGTTTTGTTCAGTATTCGGGTCGGGTCGATTCGGTTCTAAACAGCGATCATGAGACGAATGCGATGCTGGAAATCAGCTGCCAGTGATGGAGGCTCATTCTCATCTGAACCGAAGATGCAGCGCACTATTTGACCGCCTAGTGGCGCTGTAGCACGGTCTGTGGTAAACATCTATGTAATAACGTGAAGGGCGGGGATTAGAAGCCCCGGTGTTGTCTATAATTGGTCAGGTACGGTTGGTCTAAATAATAGTTTTCTTATTTTAACGCTGTATTATTATAATTCAGTGTTTTTGTTGTAGTAATAGTCATTATTTAAGATTAAATTATTATCCAGACCACCGATGAAGTCAAACATAATCACGTGGTACGTGTTACTTTTCACAGCGCTGCGGGTCAGGCATCAATCCCTGAAGAATAATACATTTAAAACATGCTTTTTACGTGTAGAAATGTCTCTAAACAACAACTGACATTTTTTTTAATGTGGCACAAAAAAGAATACGGCTAACTACGTCGTTAAACGCCCTCTTGAGGAATAACTGTCAGGTTTTCTGTAGTATATATATATATATATATATATATATATATATATATATAAAATTACTATTTCTAATGATTATTATTATAATATACCTTTTGGGCAAACGTAAATAAATTTTCTTTTGGGCGAACCACATAAATTTTCATAAACAAATGTATTAGCCTACAGTTATATTTGCAAATAACAAACGTATATTTAACACAAAACAGTAACAATATATATATATATATATATATATATATATATATATATATATATATATATATATATATATATATATATATAGTATACTGTTACTGTTTTGTGTTAAATATACGTTTGTTACATTTAAAATAATATTGCTTTCTGTTTATTTAATGAGCTCTGCTCTTTATTGTATTTTGATGTACCCGCTGTGCCGGTGAATTTGGAAATAACTGTAGGCTAAAACATTTGTTTATGAAAATTTATGTGGTTGCATGACGTTCGCCCTAAAGGTATATTATAATAATAATCATTAGAAATAGTAATATTCGTAAACTCCGTCATATGTGTGGCTCTGAGTATATCCGTCAGATGGCGCTAGGCGACCACTGTAGAAAAGAAGAAAAGAAAAGAAAAGAAAAGAAAAGAAAAGAAAAGAAAAGAAAAGAAAAGAAAAGAAAAGAAAAGAATGTCCATAACTTTTACTGAAAGACAAAGTTTTGTCAAGTTCAGTTTTCATGCACTATAATACATAAACAATTTAAAACAAGATGATTATATATGAAAATATAAGCTATTACATTTCTTACATATGAAGAGACCAAAATAAATAACACCAGTTAATTACTTTATATCCTTTTCCCCCATTATTTATTTTGCAATATAACTGACTGCAACTATTGTCTAACCGGCTAGTACCTTGTCACTACAATGGTACCATTATTTCTCGTGCAAATAATGCACAGTGAAACACAGTGAAAGAGATATTGTGTAATGTTTTAACGTTGTGCTTGCTTTTATATATCGTATTTGCTTTTCTCTGTCTCTCTGTCTCTCTGTCCCTCTCTGTGTGTGTGTGTGTGTGTGTGTGTGTGTGTGTGTGTGTGTGTGTGTGTGTGTGTGTGTGTGTGTGTGTGTGTGTGTGTGTGTGTGTGTGTGTGTGTGTGTGAGGTCTGATCTGGCTTCAGTTGAAGTTTGCGCTTCTCTCTGTTCCTGTTTGGATGGTTTTTTCGACGCACAATGAACTTCGTCATTTAGGAAAACCTCTATATCTTCACGAGCTCAGAGGACAAAGATTAATCGCACAAATGGTGAAGTTTGAATCAGTGTTTCTGAATTTAAGCGATTTATTTCGTGTTGTAGTTTGACGCTGTTTATAGCATTAGCATTAGCTATTCTCATTAACTTTACTGTCACTCAGAGCAAACCGCAATTTAAAAAACACTCAACAGCTAAACGCAAGTATACATCTGTAAAATCTGGATTATGCTTTTTGAACATATTTGAATGTGTATATTCTTTATAAAATGACGTTTAAAGCTGAAGTGATTATGTGAGATTAGTTAGCAGAAGTTAGCTGAGTTAGCTTAAAACACGTAGATTCAAACAGAAAATTAACTTTAATTATTAAACTTTGAATAAGTTAAACTCACAACTTTATTACGAGGGGGAAACTTTTAAAAACAACCACCTGTTTTTGACAGTTAAGAATCGCTGACACTCGTTAATAATTTTGAAATGCTTCCAAATAACAAAGTAAAGCTTATAATTTCCTGTATTATATATACAAATAAATACCTTGAAATAAATAAATAAACATCTGCACCAGCTACACTATTTAAAGTGGGTTTAAAAGTGGTTTGCTAATAGTTTTGTTTGTTGGAAATGTCTTTATAAAACGACTTTAACTTATTTTTATTTTGTCCATATATTGCTTCTGCAGTTTCACAGACAAGATTAGTTATCTGTCTCTCTGTCTGTCTGTGTTGCTGTCTATCTGTCTGTCTGTTTAAGCTTAGGTGTGCTGGTATTAATCTCATGTTGTTCTGGTTTCTGTTATTTTTCAGGGGGATGTGGACTGCAGGTCTGTTGTGAAACTGAATCTGGGTCATTAAAGTAGTAAATCCCCCAGTCCGACAGCATGGATCCGCTGGGCCGGTCCGGAGGGGAGATTCAGCGCAGAAACCCTCAGCACGACTTTGAGCTGATCCAGAGAGTTGGCAGCGGAACCTATGGAGACGTGTATAAGGTACTGGACGCATTATACCTTGGATTCATGAATCAACTCTAGTATAGAGAGTGAGAATCTACTTCACATTGCGTTACATTCTGTGTAGTGGTTGCCATATTTTAGGACACAATCAGGAGCACACAGTGACAACAAACACAGATTGGCAGGTGGATCATTTATCATTGTTATATCTCGTTATAAAGTCTCCTTGAGTTTCACTTTCATACTGGGAAGCTGAAAAATGGCACATTTTCCATGCTGGCCATGAGAACGGCTATGGAAATTGATGACGTCTCTCTTTCTCTCTCTCTCTCTCTCTCTCTCTATATATATATATATATACCATTTGCATACAGAGAGCTAATGATAGTAGCTCAAGCAGTAGCAAGAGAAAATAAAATGTGTATTGTTATTTTTGAGCTGTTTGGGTAGCCACAAACTCTTAAAGTGTTGCAAAGTTACAGTCATGAAATGTCTGCACCATCATGCCACACATCAGTAATCGGTATCCTGCATAGATTTACAGTTCTGAATGTTAAGAGATTCATTCCTTAACTTGCGTTATCCTGCCATGTGCTCATTTACTGCCTTTCCAAATCCCTCAAGTGAAAAAAGGCCATATAAGGTCAGCAAATGTCCCAGTAGCAGCTCCTGTGAGAAGAATAAGCTTTTGAGTATATTAGTGACATGTGTGGTTGCTTGTTTCCTTGAAAAGAACGGTTTGTTTTGAATTCTGGTTAGTGTTAATATGTAAATGAATTTAGCGAACACTAAGGTTTATGTGGTGTCTTTTGAAGATAAAAACAAACAAAAAGATAGAAAGCATTAGGAATTTAAATTTTAGGTGATGAAGTTAGTGGCAAGCATCACTGTTATTATTATTGCTCATACCGGAGTAGTAGATTTGAGCAAACTAATAATCCTTAGTAATGAACTTTATCATATTACTTTTGCAGCATTGTTTGTGTAGTCATGTATGATACCTCAAATCGTGCAGTATGTTGAGTTTTCTAAGCAGTGATTTTTCACATGGTTTATGACCCAGGCCACACAGAACACCTTAGCAACTGCCTGGCAACACCCTGGCAGCCACTCACTACTCACATTATGTTTGTTGCACATGCAAACACAACTCTTCAGAAAATGTAAAAATCTAGTTCTTGGTTTATTCTGGCTATAAGTTGAATTCATTTTTGCGAGTTGTGTTCATAAGGTTTTACAGAAAATGCGGTAGAAATAAATATTTGAAATGGAAAAGGCATTTGTGATCTCTTGAGTTTAATTCTAAATTATACTCGGGAGATTTGATTAAAAAAAAAAAATCATACTTGATCTCATGGAAACTTTGATCAAAGATTTATTAACTTGCATTTGGCTTGAGAGTGCAACATGAGTGTTTAATTTGTTTATTTGGAGACTAAACACACACACACATTGTCCCCCAGGAATTTGGATGTAGCCGGCGGTCTGGAAGTGCTTGAAAATCTGGTGGAGTTTCCATTCATTCAGCAGAGTGCAGGAGTGTGTGTGTGTGCGTGTCTGCATATTATATTTACTGTTATTGATTGCTGGACACACTTCCTGGCTGGCTTTGTGGCTGCTGGTTATGTGTATGATCTGAGGGTCTAGCATTGATCCGACCCACTACATTAGGGACTTTTTATATAGTCTACCTTATATGGTCTTTTTTTTCTTCTTGAGGGATTTGGCAAGGCAGTAAAATGTTAGTTATTCTTTGAAAACAGGGGAGCCATAATTTTAAACAAATAGCCGATTTTACAAAAAATGTTAAAATGCAGTAAATAAATAATAAAATACAGGTTAAAAATAACTGACATTTTTTCCACACTACTTTTTGCTTAAAAAAATATTCTTATTTTTTTTATACACCAATATTGTAAATTTGAATAATATTTTAAATTGTTAAAGTGTTATGAATTCAACTGATGAGACATGCTTTTTATTATTTAAATTTAATTAAACCATCACAAAAGAACAGAATTTAGGGAAAAATAAAACTGATTTAATAAATATCTAAATATAACTTCATAGTAATAAACATACATTTTCACAGCAATCTGTATTTATTAAATCATAAAAAAAAGTTGAATTGATTTATTGAAATGAAAAGTTTGAATTAAAATAATTAGATTTTTTAGATTTTTTTTGACAATATATTTTTTATTATCAGCAGCAAAATCATTGCAAATATTCTGGGTATCATAATGGGTTGCAGTATATAGTTTACAGATTAAAATTGCATTAAAATTAGTTTAGAGTATGAATACTGGTTCAGAGCTGTGGATACCATTATCAGGCTACTTAGTAGTAATAATGTTATAAGAGTTATCTGGTATCGTGGTGCTACTGTGTGTTTTACCGTATAGTAAAGATACCAGTTTACTTTGTTGTCTGTCGATGAATGGCTTTGACAAGAATTGGTGGTACATGTGGCCTGAGCCTCAGTGAGACAAACACACACGTAACTTTCTTACAAACACTCTCTCAGATTCGGATGTGTCTTGTTGTCTCACACATGACCACAAAATCATACTTGTTTATTACTTGTTTATTGTACCCGTTTATCTTGCTCAGTCCTAAGATAAACACTTTTTATGTACTGTTAAATGACACCTGAAAATTATATGGCAAGATACAGATTTCACACGGTGAAAGAAAACCTATAGATATCTGGGAATTTTTGAAATTGTGATTTCTGGAGAAGGCATGGAAATGCAAACAATCTTACAATGTCTTTGCTGTTTTTCGTTAGTGCTGCTATCTCTATAAAATCCATATCTAATAATCAGAAAAGATTTGTGGAAAAGGTATAGAAATTAACTGGCCAAAAGTGTCGGAACCCTAAAGCTGGTTGTTTTAAAAACGGGTAATAAATGGATGACCCTCAAGTCTCTCTTCTGTCTATGCTCATGTGTTTTGATGGCTGTCGACCTACTTCCATTTGGAAACGATGAGACGGTTTCCACCAGAGACACGGCTCTCACTTACACACGCACATTCCAGTGTTTTGATCGGAAACTATTCTAGCTCTTTCTTTTTTTTTAATCATTCTTCCCTCCTTGTGTTTGTATTCTGCAGGCTCGAAACATCTCCACTGGAGAACTTGCAGCAGTGAAGATCATCAAACTTGAGCCCGGTGAGTATGAAGCCATTCTGTTGTGCTCAAGGAGGTGTGGTGTGAAGCCTGCGGTGAAGCTCACATGACACATCCTGTTTTGTTCTTACCAGTGCAGCATGAAAGAGAAATTAATGATTGTTCAGACTGATGTACATGAACGCTGGTGGATGGACATATGGTATCAGTTTCGCAAACGATATGTATTTTTTAAATACTGCCATACTGGTGGGTAGCTGAAACAATCGTTGCATCTATTCATTTGCCACAAATGGATTAACTTACTGTATGAAGCGGAATGTCACAGAATAGTGACGCTGTAAAATGAATCAAATTGCAATAGTGTCTGTGAATATTAAAGCTCAAAAAGACTGCAATGTAAATCTGAAGTCTGCGTGCCTCTGTGAATGAGCGTTGCAGTTTCGTCTACTACACACATACTGAAGCAATGCATGACGCTCGTGTTGTTTTCTGCATCTGCTGTACTATATGAGGATATGAACATATGAACTTCATCTCCAGGGTGGTATTCCAGAAAGCAAGTTATGCAACATACCCGGGTTAGTTTGCTTAGAGTAAATGGAAAACCTCAACTTTCAGTTCCAAAAATAGAGGTAATTTTTAGGGTTATGAGCTTATTCTCTGACCATAACCTGCTCCGGAGCAGGTTCTGTTCCAAGGTTAGTTTGTTTTAGAGATATTCAGGCACGGTTTTGGAAGCTGCATACCTTGAGTAAGCAAGGTTTGGGTTAATCAGCTGAGAGTTCAGGGTATATGTGACGGTAAGTTAATCTTGCTTTCTGGAATACACCCCAGATCTGCTCTGAGATTCACTTCATGAGCATTTCACCATTTAATTTGATAAAACTATTGTCATGTCATATATACACGCAGAAACTAAAAAGTCTTCACGATAGCTCGTCAAAATAAAAGTTTGGTTTAAAGGTGATAAAGAGGATCTTTTCGTTGACTGAGAAACCAAAGACTGTTACTGAGTTTTTGAAATGAGCGCATGCGTAAGAACAACCCCCCCCTCCTTTCGAGGGAACGCCCCCCCAAAACTCGTGCACGAGTATTGGAACACGAGTGTTTACCACCGGTATTCGCTGTATCGTGTTAGTGGATTCATTATGTCGGACTCACCACAGGTAACTCATAATCTGCAGTTGTTACTCCTGTCTCCGGACAAAAGCATCGCATGCGGCGCCTGTGGAGCCGCGCACGTCTCTCACAAGGAACGTCATGGCAGTGATTGACAAGCCAGAGGGCCATGATGGCTGATGTTTTTAAGGCCCTACCTCGTGCACAGATGATGTATATTAATAGTATTCCTTTTAGTGCACCTAATAAATAGTCTTTTATCAGTTAGTAAAGACAGTTTCAAGTAATATTGCAAAAATGTATAAAACAAAAAACATCCTCTTTAGCACCTTTTAACTTAAAGAATTTATAAAATATGTTACTATTGCACAGTAGTGTACTTCAAGTATATTACTTATTCAAGTAATAATAATAATAATATTACAGTTTATTAAACCATATAGAAACTCATCATTACAACCTTTCAAAATAAATGTTTGATCTAACTTGAAGAAATGTTGAAAGAAATTTCTATTGCACTTCTTAAAGTAACAACAACAATAATAATACAATTTATTTAAAAAAAAATTAAGGAATATCACACGTTTTAATTTAAACAGTAAAATTATTCAATCTTCATGTGATTACATTTTAACTACATTAGTTGCGTCCCCAAAACTATACACTATGCACTTATACACTATGTACTTGTGCACTATGCACTTATCCATGTAGTGCGTGAATTGTATAAGGTTATTTTGTCATTTAACAACGGAGTCCGATCCTCCCTTCCCCTCCACTATGTAATTAAAGCTGCGACAGTTGAGTGCACGAAGTGTCCAACATTCCACACTTTGTTTTTTCCGTTAATTTAGTGCATCATCCGGGTATTTAAAGTGTACTTTTTCTTTGTGGAACTTTCAGTGTGAACGCACTACTCGCACTATTTATACTTAAAAACGTCATAGAATAGTGCATAAGTACGCGAATTGGGGCACACCTCTGGTTTTATAAATTGATTTGATTACCACCATTTTTGAAAGTAAATTTGTATGTGACATGACAATGTTTTTATATTCTAGTAAAATAAGCCACTGTGAACCTCCAGAATCTTAAAAAGTACTGATCATAGCGCCCAGCACTAGGTGGATGGCACCTCTCAGCAGAGAGCCGTTCTGCTATTTTAAACAACTATGAAGAGTTTTGTAGGGTTTTGCCTTGCTCAAAATTTGTATTTGGTTTAGAGATGCACCGATCCATCGACCAGGGAACGTAATCGGCCGATTTTCCTCATGATCGGCGATCGGTTCTTACCGATTCCGAGCCGATCCGTTTTGTTTTGTTTCGTCAGCTGTGCGTTCTCGCTCTCTTCTCTCTGACGGCGAAGTGACACACACCCGTGCGGGCGCCTCCTCCCTCTCATTCGTCTCATTTGCTCCGGTTAAATAGTGCTTGTATTGCGCATAATTGTAATTCCCGCAGGTTTCGCGCTCACATCCAAAGTGCGTGCACCACTGATCAATATTAGTGGAGCGCACAAGCCACGCTCAGTCTCAAACAGAGACAGAAGTCAAAAAGAGTCACAAGTACCAAAATGAGTGTCTTACTGCGCTTAAAGGTGCTAAAGAGGATCTTTTCGTCGACTGAGAAACCAAAGACTGTTTTTCAATGTTTTTCCAAAGACTGAGTTTTTCAAATGAGCGCATGCGTAAGAACAACCCCTCTCCTTCACAGCTCATTTCGAGGGAACGCCTCCCAAAACTCGTGCACGAGTATTGGAACACGAGTGTTTACCACCGGCATTCGCTGTGTCCTGTTAGTGGATTCATTATGTCGGACTCACCACAGGTAACTCATAATCTGCAGTTGTTACTCCTGTCTCCGGACAAAAACATTGCATGTGGCGCCTGTGGAGTGTGGAAAGTTACTGGAGCGCGCAGCCGCGCACATCTCTCACAAGGAACGTCGTGGCAGTGATTGACAAGCCAGAGGGCCAATCCGCGCACGTCTCTCACAAGGAACATCGTGGCAGTGATTGACAAGCCAGAGGGCCAATCCGCGCACATCTCTCACAAGGAACGTCACGGCAGTGATTGACAAGCCAGAGGGCCAATCGTTTATGCGATGATCGCGTAAACGATTGGCTGATGTTTTTAAGGCCCTACCTCGTGCACAGATTATGTATATTTATGTTATTCCTTTCAGTGCACCTAATAAATAGTCTTTTATCAGTTAGTAAAGACAGTTTCAAGTAATATTGCAAAAATGTATAAAACAAAACATCCTCTTTAGCACCTTTAAATGGTCAAATACATACAAAATTATGTCAAAATGCCTGTCTTGGTGATTATTCAGATAAACACAGTCAGTTTTGGATCGTAATAGTTGAGAAAGAGAACGCATGTTGTGTAACAGTATTGTGTCCGTTCATAAACTCTTAAAGGGACAGCAGTCCAATATTCCTGCTGCTGTCTGTCATGTTAATCAAAGAACAAAAGACAAAGAAAATCACTTTCTGCTCTTGACTGAATACGTTTAATAACTTTAATGGTAAGAATGAATCTGTATTTAATATTTACAATAAAGACTACCGAAATAATTAAGGTAACCAATGTAAAATAACACTGGATGTTACTTTACATTTGATTACATTATTTTTCTAGAGTATATCTTACCTGAATAAAAACCTACTTAACCTGAGTTTCATAGCTCTCTTTATTCTGTTGCATTTATTTGTGCTGTTTGAATTTTTTTTATTTGTTCTTATTTTATTTTTACTTGTTTTTTTTGTATGAAAATAAAACTTTGCTTTGAAGAAAAATTAGATTTTTGTATTATAGTTCTCAGAAAGTATTATAGAAAATCGGTATCATCAGTTCACACTTACAAAAAAATCGGAAATCGGAACCGGCCATGAAAATTGCAATCGGTTCATCTCTAATTTGGTTGTATCTCACGTACATGTCCAGTTGCAGTTAGTTAATAATGAACATAATAACATATTTGCAAGTTGCAGCATTGAAAGCTGGACATTCTTGAATTATAGACAAAACTGTCAGTTTTTATCCTTGTTTAAAAGCTGTTCTGTTCTCATGCTCTCATGGCTTTGTTTGACATTAAGTATCCCAAGAGATTACTTAAATCATTAAGAGCCTGATGAAAGGAAACCAACATGGTAAAAAAAAAAGTAGTCTGACCATGGGTAGAGTCAGAATATTTGAATTCAGTCCTATATGTATATTGTAGTGTTGTCAAAAATATTGACATTTCGATATGTATCGATATTGAAATATCTGAAACGGTTCCAATAACTCCTTTCTGCAGTATCGATACACTGATACCAGCTGCACATTCTTGTTCTCCTCTCAGACGGCAAGTTGACACGCACCTGCCTCCTCTCATTCAGGCCCCTCATTCACTCCAGTTAAATAGCGTTTGTGTGATCAGGTCAGAATTTCGGCATGGGATTGTGCATCATTTCGCACAATAAATCTACCTCTGACATAAAGCTAACAACTGCCAAAATCTTTTTTGTGGCTTATTAATGGTCAAATACACTCAAAAATAATGTCACAATGCCCATCTTGGTATATATTTGTGAGGAAATTGTAATGCTAATTGATCAATGTTTATATATAAAAAAAGCTTAAAAGCTTTATCATGGAAAGTGATCTCTTGATATCAATGATATCAAGAAATGATATCAAAAATATCTATATGACAGTATATGTAGCGTTTTTCCCCCGTGGTATCGTATTGAAGTTAGAAATTCCAGTTTCATGACAACACTAGTATATTGGGTGTTTGTTATATTGACATGTATCTATTAATATAGGATAAGACTGCACGATTAATCAAAATAAAACTAAAATCGCGATATGGCTTAGTGTGTTTATCAAATTCCAAAGGCTGCAATATAATTAAAAATATATTCGCTGCGTGTTTCAGGATGAAGTGTGGCACTGTGTTCATTTACACATGATCCGGTGTTTTCAGCAGCTCAGTTTGCAGTAAATGCTGCCCCATTATGAACTCATCTCTGCCCGTGCTTTGAGTGAGGATGCTTATAATGTGCATTGGAAACACAACATGCACCAACCATCTTTCCAAACTTGTAATGAGAAGCGCTTTTTCCTAACAAGCCTAATGCATTTTAGATTGTGGGAGACACTTCCGGTTTGGGGATGTTCCACTCAAAAAGATTGAAACAAATCATTTCAAATCATAAGGTTGTGCTACAAATAATCCTTATCAAATATTCCCTGTCAGTTTGACTGAATGAGCTGTAAAATTCCCTTCATGTTCCATTTTCAGACGTCAGGAGAATAATGCTTGGTATTAAAAAAAATAACATTTGTTTAATTGGTTTGGTTTGACAGGTCTTTATTTTTAAAGTAAGAGCAGGTGTGGCCATTTCTTAAAAGTTTGAGGCTTCCGGTGTCATCTGCTTCCAGTTTTTTCAGCTGTGCGAAAACAGCCTGTTATGCTGCTTGAAATTGCGAATGGGTATTTCTTGTATTATTTTATATTATTATCATGATCATAAACACACTGATAGTTTTACCATTTACTGCACTGTTATTCTTCTAGTTATCTACCTATAGTTATCTATCTATAGCGGTTAGTGAATGGAAAGTCTTGCACATTCACAGAAAATAGATTGCTTCTGTATTGCTAAATAAGGTGGACAGAGAAAGAATGAAGTTATTGTTTCACAAGTGTCCTTTTATGCTTTGTGATTGCTTGAATTCTGACGTAACAATTTCCAACACGTCTGTAGCAATAGAGGCCGACTGTCCTTTTATAGTACTGAGTGTGAACTAAATGACGTGTGTGCATTTGTTGATGGTGTCAGATAGTGTCAGATCACATGATGCTGATGATTGTTATCAGATTGCTTTGGTTGATCTCTGTTAGTGACTCAGTGTCATGTGAAATCAATCACCTGTTGAGATGTGGTGGCACCAGAGGAACATCTGGACAAAATGCATGAAAAAGAGGCAAAGAAACGTCAATCCGATAACCACCTGAAAAGCAGGTGTGAGCTCTTGTGTGCATTTGCCTTTTTAGAAAGCTGACTTGTTCTCGCATGTTAGTCAGCTACAGTTTTTGTGTGAAACGGTGTGTGTTTGTGTAGAGTTGTGCGTGACCACAAATGACATCTCATGGAGAACTGAAAAGCTGACTGTATTCACAACTTTTTTTGCAGTAGCCACACTGTTACGTTGCTGCAAGAAAAAGCAAAAACAACTTAGATTAAGACACTTGTTGATGTAGAGGAAAGATTTCTTTGCTTATTTGTTGGCTTGCTTACACCCCACCCCATGGAAATGATCCAATCAGAGTGTAGAAACTGTTTTTAACCAGTGGGATGTCTGTTAAGAGGTCATTTTTCACTGTGGAAGTCTGGGATCTCGTTTCACTGCTGAGAGCGGATGGGTGTTTTTTTTTGTCATAGTTTGGTTTGTGGAAATGTTAAATATGAATCTCAACTATAAAATTTGCAGAGCTTGAATAATTGTGAATGAGATGAAATAATTTTTTCCCCTATGGTGGACATTTAATTTGGGATCCATTTGATGAACCTTTCATTTCTAAATTTATCACAAGCAGCTGGCTAATTTTTTCTTCTGTAGATTTAGATCATGTGTTTGGTTCCCAAAGCATTTTTTGGGCTACTCTTCTGGATTCTCTCTGATCTGTTACACACAATTCCAATATATTGGATGGTTGATACAAATTTTTAATACCAAATAACATTTTGTTGACAGAGGATTTAAGGGGATCTGATGTGACGTTATAGTTACGTATGAATGTCGCAAGATGAGTGAGACTTTTTCAGTCGTTTTTCTAGTTTTAAGTCTGATAGCTTTGGTGTAAAAGACAATTATAAACATTTTGGTGACAAACAAATTGTTTGGAAACCACAAAACTCTACACGGGTTAGTGGAATTGTCTCCCTTGAAGACAAACCTCACATAATTATAGACTAAGAAGATGCACTGCAAGAAGATACATTAGTGTTCAAAAGTTTGGGGTTGGACTTTCTTTTTGAAAGAAATTAACACTTTTATTTAGAAATGATGCATTAAAGGGTTAGTTCACCCAAAAATGAAAATTCTATTATTAATTATTCACCCTCATGTTGTTTCACACCCGTAAGACCTTCATTCATCTTCAGAACACTAATTAAGATATTTTTAATGAAATCCAAGAGCTCTCTGACTCCTCCGTAGACCACAATTTAATTACCACTTGCAAGGACCAGAAAGGTAGTAAAGACATTGTTAAAATAGTCCATGTGACTACAGTGGTTCAACCTTATTTTATGAAGTGATGAGATTACTTTTTGTGCTCAAAAATAAAACAAAAATAATGACTTTATTCAACAATTTCTTTTCTTCCCTGTCATTCTCCTACGCTGTTTACATTGTAGACAGTACAGCACTTTTGGGTTCTGCGTCTGAACACCTGCTCAGTATTGGCTAACGCTGTTCACGTGAGCAGCACAACACATTAGCATGATGCTGATGCAGGAGCCGGTCAATAATGTGTCTGGGTTCTTGCGTAGAACACGAAAGCACTGCGCTGAGTCTTAGTGTTGTCAAAAGTACCGACTTCGGTACCTATCGGTACTGAAATTTTAAAAATGTGATGCTTTGAGCGCTGTTGAGCGGATTCGTAAACATCTCTGATTGGCCATTGTGTTGACGCGCTCATCGGATATGCCTGTGATTGGCTACAATGATCAACGCACGGGAGCATTTGAAAGCACACGGAAGTGTTTGAATTTGAAAGCGTTTTGAAAGTGGGAGCGCGAGCGATTGAAAGCAGGCGTCTAACAGTGGACCGATCCGCGATAGACGCCTGCTTTCAAACGCTCCCGTGTGTATCTGTGTAAGCGCTTAGTGAAGAGATTAATTGATGACTATTTACAAAGTTTTTACAGTGTTGATCATTGAAGCCAATCACAGACATATCCAATGAGCCGTGAAAACAACGGCCAATCAGAGATGTTTACGAATCCACTCAACAGCGCTCAAAACGTCACATTTTTTAAATTTCAGTACCGACTAGGTACCGAAGTCGGTACTTTTGACAACACTACTGAGTCTACAATGTAAACAGCGTAGGAGACTGACATGGAAAAGACGAATCTGTTGAATAAATTGACATTTAAAACAGTTCATGCGACTACAGTGGTTCAACTTTAATGTTATAAAGTGACGAGAATACTTACTTATTTTTACTAATCTTTTGTTTCGAATCAGTGGTTCGAAGCGTGTATCAAACTGCCAAAGTTGCGCCCCCCCAGTGGTGAACCACTGAAATTTCGAGACACTTATGACATAATGAAGCCTCGTTTACTGAAATCACATGACTTTGGCAGTTTGATACACGCTCCGAACCACTGATTCGAAACAAAAGATTGGTAAAGCTTCGAAGCTTCATGAAGCAGTGTTTTGAATTCGCCAATCACTAGATATTGTTGAATAAAGTCGTTATTTTGGTTTTTTTGGCTCACAAAAAGTATTCACGTTGTTTCATAAAATGAAGGTTGAACCATTGTAGTCATTGTTGATGGTTTTAACTATGTCTTTAGTACCTTTCTGGGAATTTGAAAGTGTTAATTATCTTTCTGTCAATAGAGGCCTCAGTGAGCCATCGGATTTTATCAAAAATATCTTAATTTGTGTTCTGAAGATGAACAAAGGTCTTACAGGTGTGGAACAACATGAGGGCTCCTGCGTCAGCTTCACACGCATGGGTTGTGCTGCTCACGTGTGTAGCTTTAGCCAATACTGAGCCGGTACTTGGACGTGAACACGGAAGCCTTCACTGTGCTTACTGCGGTAACTGCATAAGGATAATGACAGGGAAGAGAAGAGATTGTTGAATAAAGTCATTATTTTTTGTTTTTTGCGCACAAAAAGTATTCTCGACGCTTCATAAAATTAAAGTTAAACTCAGCTGTTTTAAAAAAACGATGTCTTTAGTACCTTTCTGGACCTTAAAAGTGTTGATTCTATTAATGTCTATGGATGAGTCATTATCCATAGACATATCTTAATTTGTGTTCCGAAGATGAACAAAGGTCATACGGGTGTGGAACAACATGAGGGTGAGTAATTAATGACTTGGATTTTAATTTTTGGGTGAACGAACCCTTTAAGTTACAGTGAAAATCTCACAAGTGGTGCATCCTTCCCCAAATTGTAACTAGTTCTGTGTTTGTGTAAAATCCATAATATCTAGAAGCTGGGTTATTGTAGCCAAAGGACGGTTTAGTCATCGGTAGCTTGATTTATTACAATTGCCACTACTAAATGCTTACAGCTTGTTCACTGAGAAGTGCATCAACCTCTGAGGAATCTGCCTGAATTCAGCTTTCAGCAGACAAACCCTCAGGCCCTGCTGCTATCCTTTACACGCACAATCTCACATTATCTCACATGTACACACTCTTGGGCATGGCCTGTTTGTCTTGAGTGGAGAGGAAGTGGTCGGAGCTGGTAGGCTTGACTTCATAGCTGTGTTGAATCTTGTCACACACACACGCACTGTGATGCTGCAGATGTCCCCTGGAAAAGAGTTGAAACTAAAAAGTGCATACTCCCCCAAATGGTTTTGTTCCTTCCAGTCATTAATGTTCTGACCCCTATGTTGCTTTCTGCATCTCATCATGGAGTCTGTGGGAAACAGAGGTGGTTGTTTTGTGAGCGAGTTTCTAAGTGAAAGGTCTGCAGCGGAATAGAGAAGTGGCTACAGCCAGTTAACATCTATCTCTGGGTTGAGGTTATACAACATGTCGAAAGGCAAAAAAAAGCATTTTCAAGTAATGATCTGTTTTTAAAAATCTAGTGTTTCACATTTTTACCATGTATATTGTAGGGAAGGACACCTCTTCCTATCATATTAGTATTCTCCTTCTCTCTCTTTTTTTGTCTATAATGTTTGCATGAGTTTTGTGATGAGATTTTCAGCTGTTGTCAACAGATCAAGAGATTCTGAGAGCATCACGGTGACCAATGCTTATGTAAAAGAAACAGCGCCACCTGCAGGGAACTATGTAGTATTTACTAAACTAAAGCCATTAAGTCATAAACGGATAATGTGCTTTAGGTGAAGATGCCTGGTCTTTGAGTCACACGATGAATGAAAGCTGTCTAAAACATAAAGGTTTGTGAGTCACTGCTTTAACAAAACAGGTTGTGAAGAGAAGAGGTGTGTGAGTCTTCATTCTTTTTTTTTTTAGGCCAAAGGCCACGTCATGATGCATCAATTTATTTGACTTGTGATTTTAGATTACTATGCATGTGGATGTATATGGATTGTGTGTATTTTAAATGCAGAAATTGGTCACTTTTTTCACAATTTTTAAATCACCTAAATGTTCACTTGAGTGGTCCTGGGATAGTAGTTTTTTTTTTTTTTTTTTTTAAATACAAATATTTATTGTAGCCTCTCTCATACAGTAAATGTATAGGTTAAGATTTAAATTTTTCCTATTTTTGCATTTATTTTTTATTTATCTATTTGGATAATAATAATATAATAATAAGAGCAATAACTTTTTATCAGATTTATTTACTTTTTAAATACATTAAACATTTACCATTCACATTTAAAACTGTTTGCACATACATGACACTTCAACTGTGAAAGCACAATGATTTTTCAGATGTCCTTAGTGTTTTCATGTGTTGTCTGGACATTAGCACAGATTCAGCAGGACGTTAAGCTAATTATCTGCATTATTGGCAGAGACAGAGGGAAGCCCATCACACTCGCAGGCTTTAGTTAGAATTAGAGATGAGGAGGGTGAAGAGATTTAAGAGTGAATTTGAGTTTTAGATAAGGAGGTTCTTTTTGAATGGGTAACTAAATCACAAAAACCCACTGAGGAGGAGTATGAAAACTGACACAAGTTAACTCCCATCATAATAATCACTTTCAGCACTGAACATCCAGCCATCTGCTCTCCATATCTGATCCAAGCGCTCCTTCTTTCTTTTCACTGTTTAATTTCTACAGCTGTCATCTATTGATCTGATTATTAACATTCTCTCTCCCTCTTTTTTAGGTGATGATTTCTCGATCATCCAGCAGGAGATTTTTATGGTGAAGGAATGCACCCATCACAACATTGTGGCTTACTTTGGCAGCTACCTCTGGTAACAATGGAGAACTAGATTTTTCTATAAATAAATGTATTTTAGATGCCTAAATTTTGATGTATTTAGATGCCTATATTGTGATATATTTATTTAAATGCCTCACGTTTATATATATATATATATATATATATATATATATATATATATATATATATATATATATATATATATATATATATATATATATATATATACACATTTTGTAAAGATATCTCTCTCTCTTTAGCCGTGAAAAGTTGTGGATTTGTATGGAATACTGCGGTGGAGGATCCTTACAAGACATTTATCATGGTAAATTGGTTGTTTTGTTTAAAAATCTCCATGTTGAATCTACACCCTCTATTTTTATCCTGTATGACACCACTGAAAATGTGTGTGTTTGTGTACATATGCAGTAACAGGCCCACTCTCTGAGCTTCAGATCGCCTATGTCTGCAGAGAGACGTTACAGGTAAGATCCTTCAAAAGCTTGCATGGTCTAAAGGCCCATTCAAACCAAGACTATAACAATAACGAAAAAGAGTCAAGTCACCTTTATTTATATAGGGCTTTTTACAATGCAGATTGTTTCAAAGCAGCTTTACAGTGATAACAGTATAACAAACAGTGAGAAAGTTAGTTTTGGCTGTACAGCTGCTCTAGAAGGAAATAGTGTCATTGTCCAGCTTAAGTAAGTTCAGTATTGATTCATTCCATTGTAAAAATCATTAGTTATTAATTTAGTTAATTTATCTATATAGCACCTCTAGAGAAAACAGTGATGTCATTGTCCAGCTCAGTTCAGTTTGCATACACTGGTGTCTTTGCAGGCAGATCAGTAATTTTGTTGAATATTAAGTGTCCCCAACTAAGCAAGCCAGAGGCGACAGTGGCAAGGAACCCAAACTCCATCAGGTGACAGAATGGAGAAATAACCTTGGGAGAAACCAGGCTCAGTCGGGGGTCCAGATCTCCTTTGGCCGACAGTGCGTAATTTTTGATTCAGGCTGCATTACAGGTCAGAAGTCAGATTGGGATTGGAACATTCAAAATATTTAATCCAGTTCCATCTGGTAGAAGATCGGATCCATCACGCTGGTATGGAGACGGGTTTGTTGGATCTGTGCTACTGCCTGTCATGTCAATGAGGCCATCACAGGGGATAGTCTAGTTGACACAATCTCTGCTGACACTTCAGGGATGTGTTGTGCTTGTGTTTAGGTGCAGGTCCTCCATCTGATATGGATACTGGATCCGGCTGACTATGGTAAACCTCGGGATAAACAGAGACTAATATTAGCATAGATTTGATTCTTTTTATGATGTAACAAGTACATCGGGTGTTTTGTTCCGCCTGAACTAATTTATGCAGCCTAACAATCATTTAACTGATTTGAAAATATAAATTGATTAATGAGTTATGTCTATGCCAGGTTAAAGAGATGTGTTTTTAGTCTAGATTTAAACTGACAGACTGTGTCTGCTTCCCGAACAATGCTAGGAAGACTGTTCCAAGGTTTAGATGCCAAATAGGAAAAAGATCTACCGTCTGCGGTTGATTTTAATATTCTAGGTATTATCAACTGGACAGAATTTTGAGATCCCAATAGACGTGAGGGACTATAATGTATTAAGAGCTCGTTCAAGTACTGGGGAACTAATCAGCAAGATTTTAAAATGTATACGATGTTTAATAGGGAGCCAGTGCAGTGTTGACAGAACTGGGCTAATATGGTCATACTTCCTGGTTCTAGTAAAAACTGAAGAGTTCATTTGTAAAAACAGATAACTCAGTTTTTATTAATTCTCATAGTTAATGTTTTTTTTTATTGTTTTTTTTGTTTGTTTTTTTTATAGATTTAGCAAAAGCAGATAGCTCCACATTTCCTATTAAACCAAACCAAGTAATTTCTTTGTAATTGCATTTACACACACTAACAGATAGGCACACACATACACACGTGTGCGCACACACACAAACGCAAAAGGACAACCAAGGTTTCAGAATGTAAGATGTTTATGGTGTACAAGGACTTGCAGGAGTCGAAATTATAAATCCTCAATCACTTTTTGTCAGCTTTGACGAAACTCCCCTCAGTTAGCACGTCTTTTTGAAGTGACTACAATCCTTGTCACCTGACCTGAAAACTTCGCACTAATTCTCTAAAACTGACTTATCGGTTTCTGTACACAGACAACAAGGGCACTTGTCGGTTTCTGCTGTAAAACTTGAATTCGAGATGCCTTACAGTGGACAATACCGGCTTTTCTGACAAAACGTATTTGGGGTTCAGAATGTGTTATATGTGGAGAATAGTCAGTCAGTTCTTTTTTTTTTTTTTTTTTTTTAAAAAGTGGCGTTTATCGTTTTTGTAAATGAACTCTTCAACTCTAGCTGCTGCATTTTGGACCAGCTGGAGTTTTGCTTAAGCGAGCAGGGCAACCACCCAGTAGAGCATTACAATAATCTAGCCTTGAGGTCATGAATGCATGAACTAACTGTTCCGCATTTGTCATTGAGAGCATATGATGTAGTTTATATTTTTAGGATGGAAGAATGCGGTTTTACAGATGCTAGAAATGTGGCTTTCAAACGACAGACACATTTCACATTTGGATGCAGTTCAGACAGTGAAATGACAAAACATTCAAGATGTAGCTCTAAAAATTGTTCTAAATATAAAAGAATAGCAGAGTCGACACTGCAACTATAACGATAACGGCACAGAGAAACTACATAATTGAAATCACTTTCAGAATGATTTTTCACAGCCGATGAACGATAAAAAAATTGACAGCCAATCCAGAATCCATCCTGCTTTAAAGAGCTCGAACATTTAAAAAGCAGCAGACAAAAAAAAAACTGCAATGCACGATATAGACAATAGAATGATATCTGATAAAGTTATCGTTGTAGTTAACGTTCTTGGTGTGAATGGGCCTTAATTCTGTAGAGACTCTTATATTAATCCTTTAAACATCATGAGATGATTGAAGTGTGTATGTGTTTAGGGTCTGGGTTATCTGCACTCCAAAGGGAAGATGCACAGAGACATAAAGGTAATACAGCGTTATAATCACGGTATCTCTTGGTGTTCTTCCTGTTTCACACTACATATTTTCCCCTGCTAGTTAATAACTAATCTCATTGTGCAATAGGGGGCGAATATTCTGCTCACAGACAATGGAGATGTCAAATTAGGTGAGAGAGTCACACTAAAATTGCTGTACGTGGTTGTGTGTTACTGAATTTATATAAACAAATTTCTCCCCTTTTTGCAGCTGACTTTGGAGTCGCCGCTAAAATAACGGCCACCATGGCGAAAAGGAAATCCTTTATTGGGACGCCCTACTGGTAAGCCCCATTCCATCTAAAGCTACATTTGAAAGTACATTTAAAAAGTCTGGAAAGGATATTAAAACATGAAAGAAAGAAAAAATGAAACGGCATCATAATAACATCTACGGCCTTGTATTTTCAACATTACAGAAAACAAGGGTAGAATCTCATAATCCAGAAATCTACCATAAGAACAGCAGAGCACACTTAGATGCATTTCAGACAGAATGAAATGACAGAACATTCAAAAGTCTTCCAAAAGACTACGAAATGTGGCGATAAATCCCTCATCTAGGTCACAATGGCTCCCTTGGGATTTATGGGAATCTAGGGTGGGCAACTGTTATGCCAACCCAGGCGCATGGACAAGGATAGACATGCAAAGTGCACGTGAAGAATGCAGCTCAACAAGTTTTAATACACAGCATAGTTTTGCGACTGACTCGAACTTTGTGTCTTTTCCTAATGAAAAACAGATAGCAAGAGGAATACAGTCTATTTCAGTTCATGATGAGCTTTGATAACTGAGCAGACAGGCAGAACCAGCCACTTGACCGTTATGTTAAAAACACAGATTTCCCTCACACATAGAAAACCTGGAAATATAAGGCAGTTGTAAAATTCTTTTCAAGGCCTGAAATAATAATAAAAAAGGATGAAATCTAAAAAAGTCACTGACATTGGTTTCATATGTTTGTTCATATCTAAACCATTTCAAAGACTTGATATTACTGTTGTGTAGAGTAAAACTAGTCAGTTCTGTTAAGTAAATTAGTTCACATATTGGTCTAAAAATTATTCATTAGTGAAAATCTTCATCAGGTAATCACAAACAACTGGAAAAGTCATGGAAATTCATTAGTTAAACAAGTCTCAGGGGAAAATTGTCTGAGCATTTTGTGGGAAAACTTCAGTTATGTTATTTCAGGTGTATACTACCTTTCAAAATATTTTAGGATGTTAAGATTTTTTTTGAAAGAAGTCTCTAGTGCTCACCAAGACTGCAATTATTTTCTTAAAAATACAGTAATATTGTTAAATATTATTACAATTTAATATAAATGTCTTGTCTGCTCTGTGTTTGTGTGTATAGGATGGCTCCAGAGGTGGCAGCAGTGGAGAAGAATGGGGGTTATAATCAACTCTGTGATATATGGGCTGTCGGAATCACATCCATAGAACTGGCGGAGCTACAGCCACCCATGTTTGACCTCCATCCCATGAGGTATATACACACGCACACACTTGTTGCTAGGGGTGTAACGATACGCTCAGGTCACGATACGGTACGCATCTCAATACGGAGTTCACGATACGATACGTATCACGATATTTTGAACAAAATGAAACTGAAATTCAAACGAGATTTATTCAAAAAACATGAACAAATTTATAATAATTTTAATAATAATAATTAAATAATTTTCCTTGTTGTACATACAAGATCACATTTCAATAAAATAAATAAATAAATAAAATTTCAATAAAATAAATAAAAATAAAATTTTAATAAATGTTTCTGCAAAGGATAAATGATTTCTAGCCCTTGCATTAGTTTTACTACGAGATATATTGATGGAGATAAGATATAAAAACCACCATGTACAGCTATGATCAGCTGTTCGGCTGAGCTTTTGATGTTTTGTTACGGAAAGGCCATAGCTGATCGGTTGATTCTTGTCACACGACCTGCGGTGCGCTTGCGGCATTCTGAAAAGTTGAGAATTGCATGCGCGTCGCGACCGCGTTGATCCCATTATGAGCGCGCCTGCCGCGCGGATACATTTGAAAAAATAACTGACTTGCACGCGGAAAAAAGACGCAATATGTGAACGGCCCCACAGAACTTCTTGAAGCAAAGCATCGCAAGCGTCTTTTGCTTTTCTGTGAGCACAGCTGTTGCTGTGGCACTGCGGTGAAAGAAAGCCACGACTTTCCTCAGGCGTCCATGGAAGAGACTGACATGAGAAACGTTTAAACCTGCTTGCAAGATTCAGTGTGTGCCTGAAACACTTACTGAACTAGAGAGCTGATTGAGACACACCATTTATATGCGGTGACAACCGGCTTCTCTCACTGCCACCTTGCAGAGTAGGTCACGTCGGCAGCTCAACCAATAAGATTAAACTGCCGTCATATCATAAAAGTATCGGCATCACTCTACGATGCATATCGTAACGTGTTTGCATCGCGAAATATCGTACTACGATAAATCGTTACACCCCTACTTGTTGCCAATGTGCAGACATGGCTTTAACCAAGACATTTGCTCCGGGCCTCAAAGTTATTGTGAATCTCAATAACTTAATTATACACAAAAATCTTCAAGGTTTTGAGCCAAGATAATTAAGCATTAAACCACCACCACATCTTTCATCTTTATTTGATTTCTTTCTATCTTACTTTTTGTGTGTATGTGCAGGGCTTTATTTCTGATGTCTAAAAGCAACTTCCAGCCACCCAAGTTAAAGGACAAGGCCAAATGGTGAGTCTCTCTGTCCTGTTTTATGCATATGCTTGCATATTTGTTCAGTACAAAAATATAAAGTGTGTATTCTCAATAATGACTGTTTTACAATTAAAATCTTAAATCGTCCTAATCTTTACCTTTCTGTCTGTCTTAACTCTCTTGCTTTTCCACAGGTCTACAGCCTTCCATAATTTTGTTAAAATTTCTCTTACTAAAAATCCAAAGAAGAGACCAACGGCTGAGAAGCTGCTCTTGGTAAATATTTCCTCCTCAATCTCCATTTTTATCTGTTTATGGTTCTACACGGTTAAGCGTTTAGTGGAAGTGTTATGTATACATGCAAAGAAATATGAACTCTGTGACACGTATAATAGAGAATTGTGCACTGAACTATATTTTGTATCTAAAAAAAAAAAAAAAGTATCTTATGCTGAACAAAGCTCCATTCTTTTGATTAAAAATGCAGTAAAAAGAGTAATATTGTGAAATATTATTACAAAATACGTTTTTTTTATTTTAATATATCTAAAAAAAAGTCAGAGCTGAATTTTCAGCATCATTACTCCAGTCTTCAGTGTCACATGATCCTTCAGAAATCATTCTAATATGCTGATTAGGTACTCAAGACACATTATCAATGTTCATTATTATCAATGTTGAAAATGGTTGTACTGATTAGTATATGTGGAAACCATGATACATTTTTTTCAGGATTCTTCAATGAATATAAAGTTCCAAAGAACAGCACTTATTTGAAATAGAAATATTACTGAATATTACAGAGGCCACATTACAAGCAGCCACACTCACACTACATTGTCTCTGTGTTTGTGTGCAGCACTTATTTGTGGCTCAGACAGGTTTGACTCGACGATTAGCTTTAGAGCTACTCGATAAGATGAACAACCCGGATAATCATCAGTCTCACTTCAGCCAGGGAGATGAAGATGACTTGGAGGTAACACACATGACTTGTTTGTGTATGAGAGAGAATGATGGCGAGTTAGTTTTGTAGGTGTTGGTGTGTGAGAGATTATGTGTAAATATGTGAGAGTTTCGGTGTATGAGCGTGTGCGCGCATGACTTTAAATGGTAAATGTGTTCGAGCGACTGTGTGTTGTATAATACATAGTTTTACCACATTTCTTTCTTTGGTTCATAGCCGCTTGCAGAGCGCCACACCATCCGCTCAACCCACAACAGGAGCTCTCGTGCTGAAAGAACCCAGTCACAGATCAACTGTACGTGAGCCAATCACAGGCCTGAGCATGATGATGATGATGATTATGAGTGTCTCGTTGTCTTGAAAATCTCCCTTGGACCCCAAAACAATCCCATTAAATAACAGAACTTGTTTTACTCTATTTAGTGCTTGGCTAGAAATCTTTCATTTTATTTTATAATACTGGTGAAATATCACATACAGCAAGCTATAAATGATCTGTTTAAATTTATTTCTGTCCTGAAAAGATAAAGCATCCTCCCTCTGAGAAAATTATTCACGAAGTAATGCTTTTTAGATTCTAAAACATACTTTCTTTTATGTTTAGACTGTGGGTTATGGGCTTAAGATATTACAGTCTAACATGTCCTTAGATAGCTAAGTCAACATGAGTTTGACCTTTATTTGTGACTGAGAGACCACAGACCACAATCATCAAGTGCCTTATCTTGGTGCTACTCTGTTCTCAAAAAGAGTTTTAGCTGCTTAGTTCAACTTCAGATAGAACTGCAAGCCTTGTGCCCCTCTGTGGTGGAGACGTGGTACTACATGTGGGGGCTTCAACTTGAACCTTGCAACTCTTGTGCAAACAAAGCATTCCAGTAGACTTGAACAGAATGTTAAATATGAGTGCAGACAAGTTATGTTGAAATTTTTCATCTCCTCAGTGTCATGCTGGGTAAATACACTAATATGCAGTAATAATTTTTCTCTCGTCTCCGTATTTCAGTTGATAAGCTTCAGTTTGAGGCTCCTCTGAGGAAAGAGACCGAAGCGAGTGCTGAGATGGTGAGAGAAACCTCACAGAGTCCAGATTGTCCACACATCAGTAATATTAATATACATTACTGTTCGAAAGTTTGGGTCACTAATATATTTCGTTTTATTTTTTTAATGAATTGAATGAAATTAATACATTTATTCAGCTCGGATGCATTTAATTGATCAAAAAAGACAGTAAAGACATTTATTATGTGACAAAATATTTCTATTTCAAATAAATGCTGGTCTTTTGACCTTGCTATTCATCAAAGCATCTTGGGAAAAAAAGAGACTTCTTTCAAAAGCAATAAAAACCGACCCCAAACTTTTAGTGGTAGTGGTGCATGTGTGTATATATATTTATATACATACACACACTATATATACATGCATACACACACTCCAGAATAATCCTGCACTTCAGTAAGCTTATTGTGTTATTCTTTGATATACATGAAACCAAAAATTGATTATTTGCACAGATCAGGTGTGCAATGAAACCTGACTCGCATGTTTACAAATGAGAGTCTCTATATCAAACATTTCTTTGTTTCTTTTGTTCCAGGATGTCACTAAAGACAATGATTTCTCCTCCCCCTGGAGCCCGTTTACAGAGGGCCCCATCACCTCCAGGTAAACATTAAAAGTCCTCTGAATGAGTTTATGAGCCAATTTGATTCCTGCATGAAATTCCTGCCATTTCTGCATGAAAACGCCTCCAGCAGTCACTTCCCTGTACTGTCTGTGCCATGTCTCCAATGCACTTCCTTCTTTCAGCAGAATCTCACATGAGCTCTGCTTGCATTCCCTCTACTTTGACTGTTCTGTTGTTGTTTTCTTTCTTTTCTCCGTTTTTCTTTCCTCTATCCCTTTGTGCACTCCTCCGCTGAAGGAGTCTTCTGAAGAGTGTTGAGGAGGAGTTGTTTATACGGTAAAGAATTGGTTTGTGTAGCTGACTGTTATTTAACGAATCCATAGAAACTTCAATGCAGGGTTTAAAAGTAACACTATTTATTTATATGTAAACAAAATTATTTATTTATTAATGGGCGATACATTTTCCATTGGCATCCAAATTTTCAATTTCCATCCACCATTGGCAGGTGTGGCAAAAGGTTAATTTTGTGCCCTGATTACACCACACAAAAATTGCAGATTAATTTCTCCCTGGAACAAGTGGAAGTGCAGTTTCTTTCAACTGTGAACTAAGTAGCCCTTTCTGTCTGTTTCTCTCTCTCTGTCGGTCTCTGAAGAGGGCATTTGGCTCCATTAGAAGATGCTTTTGAGGAGGTTGATCTGTAAGTGCGGCACTCTTAATCATTCACTTTAAGAGTTTGTTCTCTTCTTGGGCTTGCTCACCTGGGGTTATAAAGCACCATATTCTGTTAAGCTAGTATTGGAAAATATGTGCTGTAAAAATACAAATAATTAATATTCATTGATCACAGACAAAGAGCAACTAAGTCATTCTCTGTTTCATCTCCCACTCTCAGTTCGACTCTTAAACAGGGAGTGCCTCCACCTCTGCCTCCAAAGGTAACTATGAGTTTGTGTTTAAGCGTACATGGATATATTTATATTTTTTGTCATGTTTTTGAAATTCCCATTTGTTTTTACAATTCTCTTTCCCATCAGCCCTCTCAGGCTCGGTCGAGCAGTGTATCCGATGAGTTTGCTTTGAGCGAAGGCTGTCAGACAGTGCGGAGGTTCCCGGGCTCTGATAACGGGCCGATACCAGTGACTCGCAGACAAAGCACACCAGAGAGAGGAAGTAAAGCAGAACACACCAACTCGGACTACCTGTCTGTGAGCATCAGCAGCCCAGGACTGCTCACACACACCATAGACCACGGTAAGACACACATACACTTGTTCTCAAGATCATGTTAACACACGGCTGCTGTTTGTGTACTACTCTCATATTGGTGTATTGGATATTGATATGTAAGGGATACTACAAAAGTCTGGGCTCAGTAAGTGTTTTTTTATCATTATTATTATTTTTTTTTTTTGATTACTGCAATTATTTGATCAAAAATACAGTAAAAACAGTAATATTGTGATAATTACAATTTAAAATAACTGTTTTCTGTTTTAATATATTTTTAAATGTAATTTATTCCTGTGTTGGCAAATTTTCAGCATCATTACTCCAGTCGTCAGTGTCACATGATCCTTCAGAAGTCATTCTAATATGCTGATTTGGTGTTCAAGAAACATTTCTTACTGTTATTATTCATTTTAAAAACAGTTGTGCTGCTTGATATTTTTGTGGAAACTGTGATACATTTTTTTAATAAGAAGTTCAAAAGAAAAATACACAGCATTTATTTGACATAGAAATCTTTTGTAACATTATAAATGACTTTACTGTCTTTTTTAAATCAATTTAATGCATACAATTACAAAAAATAAATCTTACTGGCACCAAACTTTTGAACGGTAGTGTACATTCATTTGCTCATTATTCCACAATAAATCAGCAGAGGGTCAAAATCCATTGTTTATCATGTAACCACTTACCAAATATATAAATGGACATGAAATATTGTTTTGATCATTTTATGTGAGAGCAAAAAGACCCAGGAGTGATACGAGAGACATTAAACTAGCACAGTATGGAGGACAGTTTGCTTGCTGAATTATACAGTTTCAGTATACAACAGTATTTGACAGCTGAAGTTGACCAATCAGAATAACATAATAAATGATTAAACCTTTAAAATTTCTCTCTCTCTCTCTGTAGAGGAAGACTCAGACGGAAGTGTAAATGGAGATGTGTCAAAATCGCCTCAAGGTCGTCCCCTGAGGAAAGAGAGAAAAGATTTCCCAGTAAGTGTGTGAGTGTTTGTGGGTATGTGTCCTGTTGAGAGGAGTATGA
Source organism: Megalobrama amblycephala (assembly GCF_018812025.1). NCBI lineage: Eukaryota > Metazoa > Chordata > Actinopteri > Cypriniformes > Xenocyprididae > Megalobrama > Megalobrama amblycephala. Next base: position 29,025,365 of record NC_063053.1, on the reverse strand, counting down.
CGCAAGAAGAGAATGTGGCTCCTCTACTCATTTTTTTTTTCCCTCTTTCTTTTTATAGAAACCTGCTATTAATGGCCTACCGCCCACTCCCAAAGTCCTGGTGAGTTACATCATCACACATAACTTATGCTGAGTAAATGCTAATATCTCCCCATATCAGTATACAACAGCTGTTTGCTCAGTCCTTTATTTGAATTCTGTGTTTCATAACCATAATAATCTCACATATCACCTGTCTGTGTGTCTGCAGATGGGAGCTTGTTTCTCAAAGGTTTTTGATGGTTGTCCTCTTAAAATTAACTGTGCCACTTCATGGATCCACCCAGATACCAAAGGTAAACTCCTGATAACCGATATATGGCTGATACCAAATTTGATACTATTTTGTAGTCAGTTTTAAATGCTACAAGTTAATTTATAATATTATAATATACAGTATGAAAATGGATTGAATGAATGGATTGGATTTTGAGATTTTGTAAAAATTTAGTTTTTGATGTAATTTTACAAAATGTAATTTTACAGTGTTATTAAATTTAAAAGAATTTGTTGTTTTTTAATTAAGTGTAAAGGATAGGGTTTTTAACATTTTGAAAGAAGTCTCTTATGCTCACCAAGGCTGCATTTATTTATAAAAATACAATAAAAACAATAATATTTTGAAATGCAGTGCTTCCCTCAGGTTTGAAATATACTTGCTGTGGTAGCCGGGCGAAAAATCCTCCTATTACCCACGGCACAAAAATGGTCTACTACATGTGACAAACAAATAATGTGTGATTTTTAACAGTATTTTTATTTATTGAAATTAATTTTAATTACATAGCATATTACATTTAATTACATACTAATATTATGCATTATTATGCATTGTAAATTATGCAAAATTGCAGCATTTAAATGGTTCTCCTTTTCCTATGTTCTCCTTGCTGTCATATAGTGTCTGGGACACAATGGGACACAGATTTTACTAGTAAAATTTATATAATGAATAATTTGTGTGTCAAATAATGTTCTTAGTCTTTTCTTCCTGTGGGGGAGACTACAATAATTTACTATGAATTAAATGGAAATCAAATTAAATACAATTTATTGTGTAACCAAAATACCAATAGTGCCCAAAAGAAAAAGAAAAAACTTTTAATTACTTTGCCTTTTGACTACTTGACTTTTAATTATAAACAAGCCCGAAATACACTGGGACTCTTATTTTGAAATGTATGTACTATTGCAGGCTGATCCTTCAGATTCTTACAACCGTATAAAACATTTTATATAAAGGCCATAAAGTAGACTTTGTAATAATTCATCAACTTGAGTTCATTAGCAATCGCTTGGCATAATTCTGCGCTTTTCACTGATTAAGAATCACTTTGAAGCAGTCTGAAGCGCTGTTGCGCGAGCTTGTAGAAAGCGCAACAGCGCTGCCTTGTGACTTTGAAAAATGCAGCGCCCCTGGGAATGTTAACGGGAGTAAACAGTTCTGACGCACACATAACGAGCAGGTATGAAACGACTAGCTATTCGATCGCGGATGGTTTCATTATCTTGTGCGGGATATAAAAGTATAAGAGGATAAAAGCATAAATAAAAGCATAAATAATAAAAGCATAAATGTGTCTCCAAATATACTTGGGCAGCCATTATTATACATGGGCGGCCCACCCAAATAAAGTCAATGTGTGGGAAGCACTGAAATAATATTACAATTTAAAAATGTACTATCTAATTCTATATAACTATGTAATTTATTCCTGTGATGGCAAAGCTGAATTTTCAGCAGCATTACTCCAGTCTTCAATGTTGCAAGAAAACCTTTTATTATGTGATTTGCTGCTCAAAAATGCTAAATATTTTTGTAGAAACTGTGATTTATTTATTTTATTTTAAAGTTCAAATAAACAGCTGTCACTTTTGATCAATTTAATGCATCCTTATTGAATTAAAGAATAAATTTCTTTTTAAAACAAAAAAAAAATCTTACTGACTCCAAAGTTATGAATAGTGATGTACAATTTATTATCCGATTTTAGCTGTATTAGGGTTGTCAGAAGTACTGGTACTTCGGTACCAAGTTGGTACTGAAATGTTAAAATTGTGACGATACCAGCATTTAATCAACGTACAGGAGTGTTTTTGAAAGCATTTTGAAAGTGAGAGCAGAAGCATCTGAAATTAGGCCTGCTTTCAAACGCTTCAGTGTGTATCTGTGTATCATTGTAGCCAATCACAGACATATCTATTGAGCACATGAACACAATGTCCAATCAGAGGCGTTTTATAGTCAGAATCCGCTCAACAGCATTCAGAATGCTCGGAGGAAATGCTGGTATCGTCACATTTTTAAAATTTCAGTACCGACTTGGTATCGAAGTACCAGTACTTTTGACAACCCTAGCTAGTATGGATAAATAACAAAATCTTTAATTTCAGGCTGTAAACATTACTAATTGTGTTTGGTTGGGTTTTTTAGACCAGTATCTGATATTTGGCACTGAAGACGGCATCTACACTCTGAACCTGAATGAATTACATGAAGCCACCATGGAGCAGGTACAGCCTAAACTCTGGCGATTCACCTTTACCCTCTACCTACCCCAAATAGACCAGCAGGTCCATGAATTCATAGCCTGCTGTGTTGATGTGTTTCAGTTGTTTCCACGGAGATGCACGTGGCTGTACATAATCAATAATAATCTGATGTCATTATCAGGTGAGTGAGAGTGATGTGGGAGCAGCTCTTCTGTCTTTCTGTAACTGAGATTCTCTGCAGTACCTACATGATACCTGTCTGTCTTTCTGTCTCTCTCTCTCTCTCTGTTCACGGCTGATTTTACTGCTTGCTGGCTCCTCTAATGCCTAAATCACCATAATCAGAAGGTAAAATGTCAAACCTCTGTCTTCTATGGCACATGCTCACACAGCTAATATCACATCATCTTTCTAGCCTCGTTCTTACTCTGATTCTGATTTGGGTTCAACTTGCGTAACTACAGCTCAGCTTTTCTTTGTGCAGGGAGTAATGACTATTCATTTCTGTGGGGCATTATTTTTCTGTTCTCATCAGCACAAACGATGAATTGTTTCATATCCTGTGTGTAGTCATACCCTGTGTATGGTACGCGTATGATGTGTGTTATCTCTCGTTCAAAGGGAAGACATTTCAGTTATATTCCCATAATCTGATTGGGCTGTTTGAACAGCTCAGGAAACCTGGACTGGCCACTCAGTTCCATACCCACAGATTCCCTGACAGGATACTGCCCAGGTACACACACACACTTTTTCTAAAGAAAGTGTTATGAAACTTGTTTTTGACTTGTTTTGAACCCAAGTTTTTTTATGTATTAAAATATTTAAGTGAAAAGAGGGTCAAAAATGTGCCTTAATTGTTATCATTTAGATTAAAAATTATTTATAAAATAATTAAATAAAATAATTGGTAACACTTTATAATAAGGTCCAATTAGTTAACGTTAGTTAATACATTAACAACGAGCAATACATTTGTTACAGTGCTTATTAATCTTTCTTAACGTTAAAAATACAACTGTTCATTGCTAGTTCATTTAAGCTCAGGTCTATTAAATTATATTAACATATACAACTTTTGATTTTAATAACGTATTAGTAAATATTGAAATTAAGATTAAATAAGATTACTAAATACATTACAAGTATTTTTTTATTATTATTGTTAGTTCATGCTATTTATTGTAGTTAACTAATGTTAACAAATGGAACCTTATATAAAAACTTGTACAATTTTTATTTATTAATTATTTATTTGTTTATATATTTTATTATGCAGTATATTATATAATATATTATAGATTAAAATAAAGATGATAATATATTTTTAATTAGTTTTTGTTGTGTATACTTGGCTTAATTCATTTCAGTTTTTAATTTTAGTACTTGAACCTTATCATATTTCACTTGGTTTCTAAGGCAATATGTGTAATGTCTACTTTTTCCATCTAATATTGATATTTTATTTCAGCTTTATTTAAATTACTGAAACTGATTTAAAATAATTTTAACAATAACAACGCTGGTGTCTGCTTCACAGGAGATTTGCTCTCACCACCAAGATCCCCGACACCAAGGGATGCCACAAGTGTTGCATCGGTAAAGCTTTAAACATGCACTCTAGGACACACCCAAACACAAACACTCGGATTGAGTTTGACCTTCTGTTCTCTTTCCCTCTCTGGCAGTGCGGAATCCGTACACGGGTCACAAGTATCTCTGCGGAGCTTTGCAGTCAGGGATTGTTTTGCTGCAGTGGTATGAACCCATGCAGAGATTCATGCTTATAAAGGTTAGACACGAAGGAAAGTTGAATTAAATCAAGGCTGAATAAAGAAAAAAGATGGCATATTATATTAAGGAGATTTTAAATCTCTCTCTTTCTCACAGCACTTTGATTTCCCGTTGCCCAGTCCACTGCGTGTGTTTGAGATGCTGGTGGTCCCTGAGCAGGAGTATCCTCTGGTGTGTGTGGCGGTCAGTCAGGGCACAGAGCCGGGACAGGTGGTTCGCTTCCAGACCATCAACCTCAATTCCTGCTCGTCCTGGTTCACTGAGATCGGCTCAGGTATAGCTTACACACACACATAAACACACACGCTTTGCCCTGCTCCTATACCTTGCTGTTGAGAACTGTCAAATGGACCTAGTAAACAAAAGCATTGGTGTGTGTTTATCTGGGTGTAGGTGGTAACCAGGTTGATGCAATCCATGTGACACAGTTAGAGAGAGACACCGTACTCGTGTGCCTGGACAGTGAGTGACAACTTTGAGATTTTTTTCACAAACGTAACAAATACAGAAGCTATTGAAGATTTCTAATGTTTTCTTGCCTCTGATCTTGTGTGTGTTTAGAAAACGTAAAAATAGTGAACTTGCAGGGAAAGCTGAAGTCTAATAAGAAACTGGCTTCCGAGCTGAGCTTTGATTTCTGCGTCGACTCCGTAGGTGAGAGGTTCACTTCTGCTCTTATCCAGCTCTGATATGCTTTTAATCTGTTGTTTAGTATGTGTTTGATGGGTGTGTGTAACCTTATATATGTGTGTGTTTGTGTCAGTGTGTCTCCAGGACAGTGTTCTGGCCTTCTGGAAACATGGGATGCAGGGGAAGAACTTCAAATCAAATGAGGTGAACACACACACACACACACACACAATAGCACTCTGTCGCTTACACACTTTGACACAAGACTGATGGGTTTCAGCAAGCTGTAGTGAACTGTCAAATCAAATGAAAGAAAGAAATAGACTTGCAAGGATGCATTACATTGATCAAACATTATTTATATTTCAAATAAATGCTGTTCTTTTGAACTTTTTACTCCAAAGAATCCTGAGAAAATGTTTTGAGTAATAATGCTGAAAATTCCGATTTGCCATCACAGGAATAAATTACATTTTATTTAAAATATTTAAAAATAAAAAAGTAATTTGTAATAATATTACACAATATGATTGTTTTTACTGTATTTTTGATCAAATAAATGCAACCTTGGTGAATATAAGAGACTTCTTCCAAAAAACATCTGACCCCAACGGTAGTTTATATAATAAAAATCCTGTAAAATAAATAAAAATGATAAAATATGCATTTGGTAGATGCTTTTATCCAAAGCAACTTACATTGCATTATTAGTATGTATTTGTTTAATCTGTTCATGCATTCAAACTCATGATATTGACGTTGCTTGCTCTACTGTTCGAGCACAAGCTCTTTAAAACTGTGCACATATATGTATTTGTATTACGTGCATGAGATTTAGTTTCATGTTTCTTGGCTCTGTAGTGTGTAACAATAAAAGACCAAAGGTCTTCTGGAGGTGAAGCACTGTTTTTATGACATATGATAGTGTGTGTGTGTGTGTGAGACGCAGATGACAGGGTGTGATGGATGATGTAAAATTCATGTACAATCAGAAAGCTCTAGCTGGCCAGAAAGTAATGGATTAAATTATTCAGCTGTTTTTCTCCTCTCTGACTCCAATGAAAAGCGCTCGGCACCTACACCCCTCAAATGATCGTGTCTGTGTGTGTCTGTGTGTGTGTAGGGTGAGCTTTACAGCCTGCCAGGTTGTGCACCTGCTTTGCCACTCATTGTAGTTTGGGAACATGACACGTGTGTGATATTTTCAGCCATTGTTTAAAGTTTTTGGCATGGGAGAATTTAGATGCCTGAGTACTGTATTTTCTGGACTATAAGTCATGGTTGTTGTTGTTGTTGTTTTTTTTTGTTTTTGTTTTTTTTTCACCTGAAACATGCCTATTAAAGTCAAGCATGCAAAATAGTACACACATATATGCACGAAAAACAAATCACTTGTAGCATTGCTTATCTGACATTGCTGCCTCCTCATCATAACACTAAAATGCAGTCAACATAAAACAGAAAAAGCTTCACAATTCAGTTTAAACTGACTGTTGTTGGGACATTTCAGCAGGTGTACAGTTGTTTATTAAAGAATATTTCCACTCGTCTGCAGGTGACACAGGAGATTTCGGACCCGAGCAGAGTGTTCAAACTCCTGGGATCAGACAGGTTAGAACCGGATCAAATCATTTCTGTCTCTCTCTTGCCTTACATCACCACCTTTTTCCTTCTATTTCTTTGTTTCCTGGAAACATTACTCTTCGCTCTCACATCAATAGAGACATGTGGAGGAAAAAAGCCAACAGGGAGAACATGGTATCCTGACTGGGTTTGTTTCTATAGTGAGGGAAGCCCTGGGTCAGGTTTATTGTCGGGGGGACCTGAGCTTTGTGTGACGTACGGGGTTAAATTAGGTCTGTCAATTTAACACCCAGGCTCAATGAGGAGGCTTTGTTCTGCCGTCCCAGTTGAGCCAGTAGTTTCTTGTCAACATTTTTACGTGTTCCACAAAAGAATGTATATATTTCAGTGGCGTGCGGTCCATATAAGTTGCGAATGCTCTGCATACCCAAGCCATTCGTGGACTCGGCAATTAATATTAACGTTATAAATTACTATTAAATCCGTTGTTTGAGGTGTACCATAAAGACGCGCTTTTGTCATTATTGTCCCGTGTTCTCATTGGTTTGCTGGTCTATGGCAGATTTCATGGCAGGATAAGCTGTGAGCAGATCACTCGCCCAAGAGGAAAAATGAGCTGCTGCCAAATCACATTGTATTTGATACAAAACAAACTAGACTTAACCAAATGGGGAAAAAAATAACTAAAACTATTTTCATAGTATTTCATTTGCTCCATAGGGAATTTTTTTATGAAAACTTATAAATTGTTTAAGACAGTCCTACTGTAACTAGGCCTATCAGGATGTTAATCGATAGTCTGTGCGTTTGTTAAAGTCATCAGTTTGCATAATTTCAACTTATTTTTTAAAGAATACTAATATTTTTATTATAGCCTACTTATATTTATTATAATTACATTTTATTTTTTATTTATAATAGGTTGCTAATACTAATTATGTTATACTTATTTTTTTTATTACTTCTGGCATACATTTAAATTGACGCCATGGTGTGTTTTTATTTGTCGTGTCTGATTGAGTGTCCTAAACTGATACGTTTAAAGGTGAAGTAGCCTATGTTGTTTGTTGCTAGCCACACCTAGCGGATTACAAAAATACAGCATATTTTGCAAACGCACCTTTCGCATGTCACGCCTCCGTCAACTCAAACGTCACAAAAGCTCTTACAGGTGCTTGTGAAGGCACGTCTCAACAGGTAAATATGGGCTACTCTCAATAAAAGGTCCAACATATTAGAAATACTTTTCGCTGTGTTGCTATTTGTCATGAGCAAGCAAATGAGTAAACTAGCACTGAGAACGCAAGCATCTCGCATATTAGCTATAAACCCCTTCAAACTGTATCGGTCACATTTTTTTAAAATAACACAGCATACCCAGTTAAAAAAAGTCACTGCTCACCACTAATAAATTTGCATGAAAAAGTATGTGAACCACTTGCATAATCTGTGAAAATGTGAATAATTTTAACAAGAGAGATCATACAAAATGCATGTTATGTTTTTTTTTGTACTGTCCTGAGTAAGATATTTTACATATTGCACATATTGTCCACAAGACAAAAATAAAAAAAATAGCTGATTTATTAAAATAACCCCGTTCAAAAGTTTGGGAACCATTGATACTTAATACTGTGTGTGGTTTGAACCTTTTTTAATAGTTGAGTTTGAGTCCCTCAATTGTTCTCAGTGTGAAAAGATGGATCTCAAAATCATTCAGTCACTGCTGCAAAGGGTTCAAATATGCAAAAAAATGCTTGAAAACTGAAGAATCTGCAGGACCTGATGGATTTTTCTGAAGAATATTGGGCAGTTTAACTGCTCAGGACAAGGGACTCAAGAACAACCATCACAAAACATAAAAACAGTCATGAATCATCCAGGTAACCACACACAGTATTGAGAATCAAGGGTTCACAAACTTTTGAACAGGGTTATTTTAATAAATTAAGATTTTTTTTTTTTTTTTTGTCTTGTGGACTATATGTAAACATATTTTATGTAAAATATCTTACTCAGGACAGTACTAAACAAAAAATAACATGCATTTTGTATGATCGCTCTTATTTTGTTAAAATTATTCATATTTTCACAGATTCTGCAAGTGGTTCCCATAATTTTTCATGCAACTGCATATATATTTTGTCACATTTAATTACCCCATATAAGTTTTTTTTTTTTTTTTTTTTTCAGGAAAGGAGTGGTTTTGATTCACAGTTGTTTTTATTGTCTCAACAAAAATCTTTTATTTTAATCCATGAAAATGCAGATCATGTTGTAAATAATAGTGATAATCAATTTTTAGGGCCCAAGCGAAAATTCGCGCAGGGCCCTCTTGTTCTTCTAAGGATTATTATTAGGGCCCAAGCGAAAATTCGCGCAGGGCCCTCTTGTTCTTCTAAGGATTATTATTATTTTTTTTTTTTTTTTTTTTTTTTTTTTTTTTTTTCCGTCTTCCGGGGCTTTTTGGGGGCCTTAACATGCTCAAAAACTCTTGAAAATTGGCACACACATTGGAATCCGCGGCCATTAGGACGCCGGAGAGGCTGGTACCCGGGCGTGGCAGGGGGGCTCGACAGCGCCCCCTTGAAAAAAGTCTGAAAATTTGGTCCATATATTAAACACGCTTGCACGTATTAGTATGAAACTCAGTACACATATAGACCTCATCGGGCCGAACAACTTTCGTGCTCTAAGTTAAACACCACGCCAACAGGAAGTCAGCTATTAAGGGTTGTTTGAAAAACGCATGCTCTGGAATTTGATATACTCCTCCTAGACGATTAATCCGATCGCCACCAAACTCGGTCAGCATGAAGTCAAGACACTGATGATTAAAAATTGCCAGGGGATTTTTGATATCTCGAACGGTTTGGCCGTGGCGAGGCAACGAATTTATGGCGAGAAAAAGGAAACAGGAAATGTGTTATAACGTCTGCATACATATATTGATCTTTATGAAACTTCACGAGTGTGTTCGTTATAGGAGTCTGATCACATGGATGTGACTATTGTGAGTCAAAGTTATAGCGCCACCAACTGGCAGCAGGAAGTGTATCACTTTTTGAAATGTTTTGAGATCACCCTCTTATTTTTACCTGATTTGCTTCAAACTTCATCAGTGTAATGTCAATACACAGCAGATGTAGACCTATGACAGGATTTTTGATATTTGAAATATTGTTGCCATGGCAACAGGTCAAACTGTAATAATATTCTTGAGTGTTTTTGAGGCTCTTAACATGCTTCAAATTGCATGAAACTCGACACACACATCAATATTGTCAACCAGTAGACATGGACAAAGCCATAGAAATGGGCGTGGTGGAGAGGGCTCAGTAGCGCCACCTTTTGACAAAAGTGGGGGGGTTAGTTTTTCCTACAATCACCAAACTCGGTACACATATTGTTCTCATCAAGCCGGACAATTTTCTAATTTACATTCATTAGCTCCGACCAACAGGAAGTCAGCTATTTTGGTTTGAATGTTAATTTTTGAAAAACAGGCTATGAATTTTATACTACTGCTCCTACAGGGTTTATCCAATTTACACCAAACTTTTTTTTAACTTGTTGCTAACACATTGAAGTTGTTTAATTGCAAACGGATTTTGGATATCTCAAACGGTTTGGCCGTGGCGAGGCAACGAATTTATGGCAAGAAAAGGGAAACAAAGTGTTATAACTTCTGCATACATTAATTGATTTTGATGAAACTTCGGCTTAGTCTTCGTTGTACAAGGCTGATCACATGGATGTGACTATTGTGATTCAAAGTAATAGCGCCACCAACTGGAAGCAGAAAATGTGTCACTTTCAGCATACATTGAGATCACCCTCTTATTTTTACCTGATTTGCTTCAAAATTCATCAGAATAATGTTAAAACTTGGCACATGTAATCCTTTGAAAATGGGCAGGGAGGAGGGGCTCTATAGTGGCACCTTGTAGTGCAGTAAATGTGGAGTGAATTTGACATAGTCCTTTGATGTTTAACCGTTTTAAGTGCCTATTGCCCGCTGTGCACAGTTGCCCTGAAGCCACCGGGGTGGCGGTGCCACCGGGCTTGGGCCCGCCATCGCTGCTCGCAGCTATATTTATTTTTTTTTTTTTTTTTTTTTTTTTTTCCGTCTTCCGGGGCTTTTTGGGGGCCTTAACATGCTCAAAAACTCTTGAAAATTGGCACACGCATTGGAATCCGCGGCCATTAGGACGCCGGAGAGGCTGGTACCCGGGCGTGGCAGGGGGGCTCGACAGCGCCCCCTTGAAAAAAGTCTGAAAATTTGGTCCATATATTAAACACGCTTGCACGTATTAGTATGAAACTCAGTACACATATAGACCTCATCGGGCCGAACAACTTTCGTGCTCTAAGTTAAACACCACGCCAACAGGAAGTCAGCTATTAAGGGTTGTTTGAAAAACGCATGCTCTGGAATTTGATATACTCCTCCTAGACGATTAATCCGATCGCCACCAAACTCGGTCAGCATGAAGTCAAGACACTGATGATTAAAAATTGCCAGGGGATTTTTGATATCTCGAACGGTTTGGCCGTGGCGAGGCAACGAATTTATGGCGAGAAAAAGGAAACAGGAAATGTGTTATAACGTCTGCATACATATATTGATCTTTATGAAACTTCACGAGTGTGTTCGTTATAGGAGTCTGATCACATGGATGTGACTATTGTGAGTCAAAGTTATAGCGCCACCAACTGGCAGCAGGAAGTGTATCACTTTTTGAAATGTTTTGAGATCACCCTCTTATTTTTACCTGATTTGCTTCAAACTTCATCAGTGTAATGTCAATACACAGCAGATGTAGACCTATGACAGGATTTTTGATATTTGAAATATTGTTGCCATGGCAACAGGTCAAACTGTAATAATATTCTTGAGTGTTTTTGAGGCTCTTAACATGCTTCAAATTGCATGAAACTCGACACACACATCAATATTGTCAACCAGTAGACATGGACAAAGCCATAGAAATGGGCGTGGTGGAGGGGCTCAGTAGCGCCACCTTTTGACAAAAGTGGGGGGTTAGTTTTTCCTACAATCACCAAACTCGGTACACATATTGTTCTCATCAAGCCGGACAATTTTCTAATTTACATTCATTAGCTCCGACCAACAGGAAGTCAGCTATTTTGGTTTGAATGTTAATTTTTTGAAAAAACAGGCTATGAATTTTATACTACTGCTCCTACAGGGTTTATCCAATTTACACCAAACTTTTTTTAACTTGTTGCTAACACATTGAAGTTGTTTAATTGCAAACGGATTTTGGATATCTCAAACGGTTTGGCCGTGGCGAGGCAACGAATTTATGGCAAGAAAAGGGAAACAAAGTGTTATAACTTCTGCATACATTAATTGATTTTGATGAAACTTCGGCTTAGTCTTCGTTGTACAAGGCTGATCACATGGATGTGACTATTGTGATTCAAAGTAATAGCGCCACCAACTGGAAGCAGAAAATGTGTCACTTTCAGCATACATTGAGATCACCCTCTTATTTTTACCTGATTTGCTTCAAAATTCATCAGAATAATGTTAAAACTTGGCACATGTAATCCTTTGAAAATGGGCAGGGAGGAGGGGCTCTATAGTGGCACCTTGTAGTGCAGTAAATGTGGAGTGAATTTGACATAGTCCTTTGATGTTTAACCGTTTTAAGTGCCTATTGCCCGCTGTGCACAGTTGCCCTGAAGCCACCGGGGTGGCGGTGCCACCGGGCTTGGGCCCGCCATCGCTGCTCGCAGCTATATTTTTAAACTGTTGTTCCATTATTACCCTGATTTTGACTCATTTTTTAATGTCTCTTACTCTCACCAGGGCTGCATTTTTTTAAAATAAAAAATACAGTAATATTGTGAAATAAAATTTAAAATACTGTTTCCTGTTTTAATGTACAAGAATGTAATTTAAGAATGTAATTTATTCCTGTGATTTCTTATTATTATAAATGTCGAAAACAAATGTGCACTTAAAGGATTAGTCCACTTTTAAATAAACTTTTCCTAATAATTTACTCACCCCCATGTCATCCAAGATGTCCATGTCTTTCTTTCTTCAGTCGAAAAGAAATTAAAGTTTTTGATGAAAACATTCCAGGATTTTTCTCCTTATAGTAACTTCAATGGGCACCAAACAGTTGAAGGTCAAAATTAGTTTCGCTGCAGCTTCAAATTGTTCAACACGATCCCAGATGAGAAATAAGGGTCTTATCTAGTGAAACCATCACTCATTTTCTTAAAAAAAGGTCAAAGTTTGAACTAATTTTTATATGCAATATGCTAGTTCAATAGTATATAACAATTAGTTCAAACTTTGGCCTGTGGAGGGCAGTATTACGCTTAGCAGCATCTACACTGCTGGAATTCAAATAGAGGAGAAGAAGAAGAGAGCTAGTTCAAGATGAGCATTTAAAGTTAAAACTTAATAATAATTTTCATTTTTTTTCAGAAAATGAGCGATGGTTTCAGTAGATAAGACCCTTATTTCTCATCTGGGATCGTGTTGAACAATTTGAAGCTGCAGTGAAACTAATTTTGACCTTCAACTGTTTGGTGCCCATTGAAGTCTACTATAAGGAGAATAATCCTGGAATGTTTTCATCAAAAACTTTAATTTCTTTTCAACTGAAGGAAGAAAGACATGGACATCTTGGATGACATGGGGGTGAGTAAATTATCAGGAAAAGTTTATTTAAAAGTGGACTAATCCTTTAATATTTTTGTGACCCCAAACTCTTCAGCAGTAATTTATATATTTTTTGCTGTTTTTTTTTTCCCCCTTAAAAAATACATAACATTATTTTGTTTTAGTTTGTAAAGCAAAAAACAAAATGTACAACATCAACAAATGTAAGAAAGGGCAGTTCACGCCATCCTTATTTTGTTGAACCTTGTAATGCGTTAAGAGTTGTGATTAATTAAAAATGCAATAAAAAATCTACAGTCGAGGTTGCCTCAGCAAAAAAATAAAATAAAATGAGCAGCCACTTCTTGCATTAAAAAAACACTTGAACTGAACATATGGAAGTAAAACAGGCATTATATTGACTTCTAAAGCCACTTTTTGATGTATATTCAATGCTCAATGCTTTCACTTGTCTGCCATGTGTCTTTTAATGAGTCGAAGAGAACAAAATTGCTAAACTGGCGCTAAATATCACTAAGAAAAATAGAAGCCACTATATATAATAATTTTCATATATAATAAATTACTTGCGCCTCAGAGCGTGCAGACAAAACGCAATAAACGTGTTATCTTGCTTTTGAAGGCAGATGCCTGCGTTTTGGGAACGCAGTCGTGTAAGACAGTTCTGGAAGGTAATTATACCGAGCCACTTTGATGACAGACTTTGCTCAGGCATTTCCAAATGACCAAAACAGCATTTCAGATGCTGTGCAAAAAGATCGGCCTATGTCATGCCTATGTTTTCTTATCGGATAAAAAATGTTACCAACTCAAACGAGCGCATATTATGCACGTTTTTAGAATTTATGCGAATCTTGCCATTTCGATATCGCAAAATGTGCATAAAAATAGGTGGATGGAAACATAGCTATTGACACCACATACACAATGGCCCTGTACCACCCCAAGACCCTCTTTAGCACATGCAGTCTCTCTCTTTCACTCTCCCTCTGAGATCTCCATATTTTATTTACACTGGCAGTGCCAGGCTGGTGTCTGTGTGCTGTAATTTCATCTGTCGCCTGCTGCTGAGGACACGACCAGCCTCGCGCTTGCACCATCCTCACGCAACCCCTCTACATTTGCATAATCATGACTTTGTTCCACCCTTTTTACACCCATCTCCTGTATATGATACGTGTTGATTCTGATAAGTGTATTTGTGTTAATGTTTGTGGGCTTCTGTGCATTTTAGGGTTGTTGTTTTGGAGAGCCGGCCTACGGATAACCCTACCGCTCTCAGTAACCTCTACATCCTGGCTGGACACGAGAACAGCTATTAGCTCCACCTCCTTCAGCCATTCAGGCACGCTGCACCTGGAGCCGTTGCAGGAACGGCACAGATGCCGGACAACCACAGCTGAGTTGATGAGCAGACTGTGTTTAAGTGCTAAATCTCACTGCAGCCTTATGCCATACACCCACCCACCCACCGCCAGAAACCCCCGGACTTCTCCACACTTCAGGCAGTCAAAATCAAATATCATGCAGTTCTACAACAGCCAGACAGATTTTTACAAATCAAGCAAGCAATTGCCAGAACTGCAAGCAATAGTACTCATTTTTTTAACCCTATTAAATTTGTAATCATTCTAAACATTTAAAAAACATTAAACCAACGTTAAAGCTGCAAAGATTAGAACATTGAGCAGAATGCATTGCTGCGCAAAAAGTGCCATATAAGGGAATGGTTTTATTAAACGTAACTAACTTTGGAGGTTTTGTGTTCATGTGGATTTAAAATGTCAGGTTTTCATGCCAGCTAATGGGGAGAGTTTTGGGAGAGTGAGTGAGTGTTATTTATTCAGCTGAGTCATGTGAGTGAAGCATCTCGCCCTCATGTTACTGAGTGAATATTTTTCTGCTGCAGGTCATTTTCTCGTTTTTTTTTTTTTTTTTTTTTTTTTTTTTGTAGCTTTTATTTTCTCCAGCTGAGTAATATTTTAAAATATCAGTTATCTCTTTTTAAAGTAATACTTGCACCATGTAAGCACTTTTGTACATGATCTTTTTATATTTAAAAATGACAAAACATGGGAGATGTGAGGTTACTGTGATATCTCAAGTGTTTCCGTTGCTTTAGTTTTATGTATGCGGCTTTTGTAATAAAAAGGCAGTTGTTAACACTTTGATTGCAGTCTTTTGATTATTTGTGAAAGCCATTTCGGATAAAGGTCCTCTTAAAACCATCATGTTTGGACATGCTCACTAGGAAAAAGACTTAATACATGGGCCAAGTATTGTTTGTAATGGGTAGGGCTGTAGTCCTAATTAGTTCAAGTAGGCCTACACTGATACTTACAAGTGCACAAGTTTGTAAGTGTGGTGTGTAATCAACTTAGGGAGTTGTTTGTTCATACACCTTACTTGATAACAAAAAGCATTCTCTTGCGGATGTGTGTGTGTGTGAGACCGAGTGATTAACAGAAACTTTTGTGCGAGTGGACCGTCACCTCACGCTCGTATGAGTATGTAGAACTTAAAAAAAAATTCGTTGTATTTGATTTGTCATCTGATGAAGGGATTTACAGTCCCACAGCCGGCTCGTAAATGACTGATCTGAGGTCAGCTGTTGAGGATTGTTTCGAGCTTTCGTCGTGTTGCTGTGCAGACTGAGGCGCGCGCAGTGGAGGCGGAGTTTTGACTCGGTTTCTATGGCGACCGGCCGCTTGTAAATAGCGTGTTTTCTTCTCCATGCGAACTCAAACACACTCTCGCTGTACGCGGACACACGGCTGCTTCTGTCCTCAGATTCACTCCACACAAACATCTCCGCTTATGTGACAAATTTCGACCTCAGAAAGTTGTGATTTGCGTACGCTTTAATTTTTTTATCATAAAGCAGATATTTGGATGAGACATTGGAAGGTAAGCTCTCTCTATCTCTCTCTTAGATAATATAAGATGTATTGTAGTTTTTTTATACATATAATTCTTCTTGGTACTAAAGTTGAATACTATAAACAGGACGCAATTTAGTACACTAGAGCAGAACTGATCTTAACCGTGTTACATAACAGGAACTTTACTAAGACTTTAGTTACTCAAAATACATATTGTCTTATAAACTTGCAAAGAATTATTTCAGAAATAAAATTCAGTGACCAGCTGATATTAGCTTTAAAATAAAATAAAATAATGACTTATAAGTTTGTTGTTATCTTCCTGCATTATAGGGGCCCACAACAATTTCTAAGTGTTATTTTTAAAAAGGCAAGGGGCCCAGAACAATATGAAGACTTCAGATGCAAAATCCTCTGAAATTTGCTTCTAACTTAAGCATTTTTATCAAGCTCGTATGTTTAGGTTCAGTATTTCCACTTTAATGGCAATTAATAGGTCCTTTTCATTGCCATTAAAGTGAGATAACTGAAAATAAACATACAAGCTTGAAATTTCAGACAGCACTTAGAGGCTTTTGCATCTGAAGTCTTCATATATAGAAAGAATTTTTGGTAACACTTTATTTTAAAATCTCCTTGTTACACACGTTACATGTACTTACTATAGTAGTACTTATTTGTGTAAGTACACTGTAACAGGAACACCTTAAAATGTAACTGCATTTTTATCAACATCCCTCTATATGTCATTTACAAACCTCATATTTGGCTCTAGATTTGTACATTTAGGTCGACATCAAGGTGAGACAGTGTCATAAGTGTGTTCTGCTGGTGTCGCAGAGATGGAGAAGTATGAGAAGATCAGTAAGATTGGTGAAGGCTCGTACGGCATCGTGTTCAAATGCAGGAATAAAGACACCGGACAGATCGTCGCCATCAAGAAGTTTGTAGAATCTGAGGATGATCCCATCATTAAGAAAATAGCGCTCAGAGAAATCCGCATGCTGAAGGTAAATGCTCAGTCTGACCCTGCTGGAATAATCCCATCTTAAACCAGCCTAAGTGGCTTGCTGGTCTTAGCTGGTTTAAGAGGTTCCCCAGCCTGGGCAAGCTGGCAGCCTGTTATAAAATGCCCAGAACCCCTTTAAAACCAGCCAACAGACCAGCAAAGCTGTTTAAGGCTGGTTTAAGATTGTTTTTGATTCTTGTTTTGTTGCTATCATCATTTGTAGACTTGAAGAATAGTATTAGTAGTATTTTTGTCTCATTAGTCAGTAGGGTGTTTTAATAAGCAGTGTCTGGAGCTCTTGTGTGATTTGCAAACTCTTTCTTTTGAGCTGAGAGCAAAGCTGTGGCTCTTTGAAGATCTGACATGTCAGCCAACACTGGCTTACCAATTAATTTCACTCTGTTATGCATGAAGGGATGGATGGATGAATATTCTTGTTGTTGTTCCCTTCCCCTCCCTTGAGCTTTTTTTATTATTATTATTTGGTCAGTCATGATGGCAGGCAGTTATACTGTACCACAGAATTTGATTCATTTATTTGAAAAATGTGTGGTCTTGTTTAAATATCTTTTATCTGGGGTTGACCTAAAACCTTTATTTTCATATTTTCAGTTTTAATTTTATTTTTAGTCATTTATGTGCTCTAGTTATTTTTTTAAATATTTCTATTTGGCTCTATTTTTATTTCAGTTTTAGTAATTGTAGTAGTTATACTCATTTATTTCAGTCAGTTGCCAAGGTTTTTCTTCTAATATTAATATTTTATTTCAGCTTTATTTCAATTACCAAACATGATTTTTCAATGGTTTTTGGTTTAGTTAATAATAACAACACTGAAATGGTGTGTGTTTGTCATTGTGTTTTAATGAAATGCATCTAATAAGACGTGAAGCTGCTTGTCTTTTTTAACGTGTAAACGCACTTAAAGGGATAGTTCTCCCAAAAATTAAAATGATCCCATGATTTACTCACCCTCAAGCTATCCTTGATGTATATGACTATCTTCTTTCAGATGAACACAATTGGAGATATATTTAAAAATATCCTGGCTCTTCCAAGCGTTATAATGGCAGTGAATGGGGGGCGAGATTTTGAAGCACAAAAAATTCATCCATCTGTCATAAAAATAATCCATACTGCTCCAGGAGGTTAATAAAGGCCTTCTGAAGCGAAGCGATTGGTTTTTGTAAGAAAAATATCCATATAACTAGCTTCTGGCAGATGCTGTCGACTTGCGCCACAAGAGTAACCTCTGACGCAAATTATGACATAGGATGTAGGAGTATCGTAAGTTTAGACGCCTCTCGCGATTCAAACAAATAGGGCTGTGCAACAAACTCAAGCTCCTCTTCTCTTATATCGAAATCCTCTGACATTTCTCTTTAAAAATTTCTTGTTTTAGACTTCTAATTTGTGACCGGTGTTTTGTTTTGCTCTATCCTCTGCGCTTCCGCGTTCGTCATTACATCGGGTCAGAGGTTACTTTTTCGCCGCATGCGTACAGTTAATAGTTAAAGGGATAGTTCACCCAAAAATGAAAATTTTAATGTTTATCTGCTTACCCCCAGAGCATCCAAGATGTAGGTGTCTTTGTTTCTTCAGTGGAACACAAATGATGATTTTTAACTGCAACCGCTGCCGTCTTTCAGTGGTATAATGCAAGTCAGCGGGAACTTGGACTAAATAAAACACGACAGACAAATCCAAATTAAACCCTGCGGCTCGTGACGACACATTGATGTCTTAAGACACGAAACGATCGGTTTGTGCGAGAAACCGAACAGTATTTATATCATTTTTTACCTCTAATACACCACTATGTCCAACGGCATTCGTCACTCGATTCGTGAGGTCTGATCGCGCTCTAACAGTGGCAGTGATGTCTGGCGCTCATTGAAGCATATGCGCCAGACATCACTGCCGTTGACAGAGCGCGATATTTTTAAAATATATCTCCAATTGTGTTCATCTGAAAGAAGATAGTCATATATACCTAGGATGGCTTGAGGGTGAGTAAATCATTTTTGGGTGAACTATCACTTTAATCAAATGTACACATAAAGTGGGGTCCAAAAGTCTCAGTCAGCATTGAAAATATGGAAGTTTTATCATTTGAACCTGTTAGTTTTAGGACTTTTGATAATGCAAAATAAATAAGAAATATTAAAGATTCTGCAGTATTTGGTTACTATAAAAATAAAACTAAGTAGATTTGTGCCTCTGTACAGACTATCATATATGCTCTTCCTTCCACTGAAGCACAAAATGCTCATCTCTAATTTTGCTAAAGTGGCATTCATTTTAAAGCAAGACAGGCAAACCAAATACTAAGATGTTAATTAGATAAGAAGCATTTTCACTAGAAGTCCTAGACTATATATATATATATATATATATATATATATATATATATATATATATATATATATATATATATATATATATATATATATATTTCCACACATATAAATCCTAACTTGTTCATTACATTTTGTGTATAGCAACTAAAACATCCAAACCTGGTGAATCTGATAGAGGTGTTCAGAAGAAAGAGAAAACTGCACCTGGTGTTTGAGTACTGCGACCACACTGTCCTAAATGAGCTGGACAGATACCCCCGAGGGTGAGAACACACACACACACATGCAGACACACCTATAAAACAGCTCTGTGTTTCTCACACTAACGGACATATTGTTTTTGTTGCTATGACGCCTAGCATGTCTTTGGTGGAATGTTTACAGCAGGATGCATTTGCCCTCTGTGGTGCACTTGACTAAGACGCTGTTAAACATTTAACAACATTTAACTCTTTCTGTGTCGTCCTTTTGATTTACAAGTCAAGAATCAACAAAGCTCACACAAAAGATCACTTATACATGCACATACACACTGAACCTATAGCGTTAGTGTGGAGTTCAGTAGGAGGATTGAGATAGACAGAAGGGGCGGAGAAGGATAAAGTAGAAAATGAGGTTTGTGTTCCTGTAACTGCATTGTGACGCTTTTGTGTTTGTGTGTGTGTGTGTGTGTGTGTTCACTCAGTGTTCCAGAGCACATGGTTAAAAGCATCATCTGGCAAACACTTCAGGCTGTGAACTTCTGCCACAAACAAAACGTAAGAATTATAAAGTTGCAGCCGCTCTCTCCCTCTCTTATCTTGTCGGCAGTATTATTTTCCTTTCAAAAGGCACATAAAATATAAAGGTAGCTGCATTTATACTGTGTAAGAAAAGTCATATTATATAAACGTTGTTTCTAAAGTTAAATAATTGACTTTTTAATTTTCAACTGTATTAAAGCAAGTTATTACAATATTATCTGGAAAATATTTACTTTATATGAAGTATTTAAATTTTGTAGATGTTAAAAAACCTTTTTTTTTTTTATAAAATATTTTATGCCAATATTTTATCTGACATTTACAAATTATTAAAAATTGTATTAATTCAAAAAAATTAATATTAATATATATTTTTAATATTAATTAAAATACATTTTATTTAAATATGAAATTACAAGTCTAGAAATAAATGCTTTTTATTTATTTTAAAATGCAATTACAAATCTAAAAAAAAATGTAATACCTAATTTTGGCAAAACTGGAATTATATCTGCTACTTGTTTTATTAGATCCGTAACATCATATGCCTTGACCTGTTTATTTATTTCATGAACAGTCAAGTATGATGATAATAGTGATGATTAATAAAGGTGTGTTCACACCATGTCGTAATTCCATAACGATTTTAAACTGTAAAAAGCCTTCACGTGCTTGTAGAACTTGTAATTACAATGTGTAAACTCATCATTTTCTGGAAGCTACGGCTTGCATCATGTGACTGCTGTACCACCTGACCACTGCAGATTTAAGGTGTGTTTTGACTTGAAGCGGCGATTGGTGTATGACATCAAATACCACAAGAGCAATTCAAAAGCATACAGAGCTTTATTTACAGTAATTATGACATGGCATGAACACAGCATAATAAAATGATTTACCAGAAGAGGCAGGATCATATGGAAGCTTGTTTCTGCCACTAAATTAAAAATAAAATAGGGAATTGCTACTTTTTATCTCAAAATTCTGATTTTTTTTCTCACAATTGCGTGTCTAATTCTGAGGAAAAAAGACTGACTGAATTGTTTATTTCTCACAGTTCTGACATTATACTCAATTAAACTCACAATTCCATGTTATAAAGTCAGAATTGCGAAATATAAACACAATTCTGAGAAAATATAAACTCACAATTCTGAAAAAAAGTCAAAATTGTGAGAGATAAACTCGCAATTCTGAAAAAAGTTTGTAACTCGCAATTGACTATAACATGCAACTGTGAATTTAAATCACACAATTCTGACTTTATAACTTGCAATTGCGACTTTAAATCACACAATTCTGACTTTATAACACTCAATTGCGACCATAAATCACGCAATTCTGACTTTATAACACTCCATTGCGACTTTAAATCACAATTCTGACTTTATAACACTCCATTGCGACTAAATCAAGCAATTCTGACTTTATAACACTCAATTGCAACTTTAAATCACACAATTCTGACTTTATAACACTCAATTGCAACTTTAAATCACACAATTCTGACTTTATAACACTCAATTGCAACCTTAAATCATGCAATTCTGACTTTATAACACTCCATTGCGACTTTAAATCACAATTCTGACTTTATAACACTCAATTGCGACTTTAAATCACAATTCTGACTTTATAACACTCCATTGCGACTTTAAATCACAATTCTGACTTTATAACACTCAATTGCGACCATAAATCACGCAATTCTGACTTTATAACACTCCATTGCGACTTTAAATCACAATTCTGACTTTATAACACTCCATTGCGACTAAATCAAGCAATTCTGACTTTATAACACTCAATTGCAACTTTAAATCACACAATTCTGACTTTATAACACTCAATTGCAACTTTAAATCACACAATTCTGACTTTATAACACTCAATTGCAACCTTAAATCATGCAATTCTGACTTTATAACACTCCATTGCGACTTTAAATCACAATTCTGACTTTATAACACTCAATTGCGACCTTAAATCACGCAGTTCTGACTTTATAACACTCAATTGCGACTTTAAATCACGCAGTTCTGACTTTATAACACTCAATTGCGACTTTAAATCACGCAATTCTGACTTTACAACACTCAATTGCGACTTTAAATCACGCAGTTGACTTTATAACACTCAATTGCGACTTTAAATCACGCAGTTCTGACTTTATAACACTCAATTGTGACTTTAAATCACGCAGTTCTGACTTTATAACACTCAATTGCGACTTTAAATCACGCAGTTCTGACTTTATAACACTCAATTGCGACTTTAAATCACGCAGTTCTGACTTTATAACACTCAATTGCGACTTTAAATCACGCAGTTCTGACTTTATAACACTCAATTGCGACTTTAAATCACGCAATTCTGACTTTATAACACTCCATTGCGACTTTAAATCACAATTCTGACTTTATAACACTCCATTGCGACTAAATCAAGCAATTCTGACTTTATAACACTCAATTGCAACTTTAAATCACACAATTCTGACTTTATAACACTCAATTGCAACTTTAAATCACACAATTCTGACTTTATAACACTCAATTGCAACCTTAAATCATGCAATTCTGACTTTATAACACTCCATTGCGACTTTAAATCACAATTCTGACTTTATAACACTCAATTGCGACTTTAAATCACGCAGTTCTGACTTTATAACACTCAATTGCGACTTTAAATCCCGCAGTTCTGACTTTATAACACTCAATTGCGACTTTAAATCACGCAGTTCTGACTTTATAACACTCAATTGCGACTTTAAATCACGCAGTTCTGACTTTATAACACTCAATTGCGACTTTAAATCACGCAATTCTGACTTTACAACACTCAATTGTGACCTTAAATCATACAATTCTGACTTTATAACACTCAATTGCGACTTTAAATCACGCAATTCTGACTTTATAACACTCCATTGCGACTTTAAATCACAATTCTGACTTTATAACACTCAATTGCGACTTTATATCATGCAATTCTGACTATATAATACTCAACTGCAACCTTAAATCACGCAATTCTGACTTTATAACACTCAATTGCGACTTTAAATCACAATTCTGACTTTATAACACTCAATTGCGACCTTAAATCACGCAGTTCTGACTTTATAACACTCAATTGCGACTTTAAATCATGCAATTCTGACTTTATAACACTCAATTGCGACTTTAAATCACGCAATTCTGACTTTATAACACTCAATTGTGACCTTTAATCACGCAATTCTGACTTTATAACACTCAATTGCGACTTTAAATCACACAATTCTGACTTTATAACACTCAATTGCGACCATAAATCACGCAATTCTGACTTTATAACACTCCATTGCGACTTTAAATCACAATTCTGACTTTATAACACTCCATTTCGACTAAATCAAGCAATTCTGACTTTATAACACTCAATTGCGACTTTAAATCATACAATTCTGACTTTATAACACTCCATTGCGACCTTAAATCACGCAATTCTGACTTTATAACACTCCATTGCGACTTTAAATCACAATTCTGACTTTATAACACTCCATTTCGACTAAACCAAGCAATTCTGACTTTATAACACTCCATTGCGACTTTAAATCACAATTCTGACTTTATAACACTCCATTGCGACTAAATCAAGCAATTCTGACTTTATAACACTCAATTGCGACTTTAAATCACACAATTCTGACTTTATAACACTCCATTGCGACTTTAAATCACACAATTCTGACTTTATAACACTCCATTGCGACTTTAAATCACAATTCTGACTTTATAACACTCCATTTCGACTAAATCAAGCAATTCTGACTTTATAACACTCAATTGCGACTTTAAATCATACAATTCTGACTTTATAACACTCCATTGCGACCTTAAATCACGCAATTCTGACTTTATAACACTCCATTGCGACTTTAAATCACAATTCTGACTTTATAACACTCCATTGCGACTTTAAATCACAATTCTGACTTTATAACACTCCATTTCGACTAAATCAAGCAATTCTGACTTTATAACACTCCATTGCGACTTTAAATCACAATTCTGACTTTATAACACTCCATTGCGACTAAATCAAGCAATTCTGACTTTATAACACTCAATTGCGACTTTAAATCACACAATTCTGACTTTATAACACTCAATTGCGACCATAAATCACGCAATTCTGACTTTATAACACTCAATTGCGACTTTAAATCACAATTCTGACTTTATAACACTCAATTGCGACTAAATCAAGCAATTCTGACTTTATAACACTCCATTGCGACCTTAAATCACGCAATTCTGACTTTATAACACTCCATTGCGACTTTAAATCACAATTCTGACTTTATAACACTCAATTGCGACTTTAAATCACACAATTCTGACTTTATAACACTCAATTGCGACCATAAATCACGCAATTCTGACTTTATAACACTCCATTGCGACTTTAAATCACAATTCTGACTTTATAACACTCCATTGCGACTTTAAATCACAATTCTGACTTTATAACACTCCATTGCGACTTTAAATCACAATTCTGACTTTATAACAATCCATTGCGACTAAATCACACAATTCTGACTTTATAACACTCAATTGCGACCATAAATCACGCAGTTCTGACTTTATAACACTCAATTGTGACCATAAATCACGTAATTCTGACTTTATAACACTCCATTGCGACTTTAAATCACAATTCTGACTTTATAACACTCAATTGCGACTAAATCAAGCAATTCTGACTTTATAACACTCCATTGCAACCTTAAATCACGCAATTCTGACTTTATAACACTCCATTGCGACTTTAAATCACAATTCTGACTTTATAACACTCAATTGCGACTTTAAATCACAATTCTGACTTTATAACACTCCATTGCGACTAAATCAAGCAATTCTGACTTTATAACACTCCATTGCGACTAAATCAAGCAATTCTGACTTTATAACACTCCATTGCGACTTTAAATCACAATTCTGACTTTATAACACTCAATTGCGACTAAATCAAGCAATTCTGACTTTATAACACTCCATTGCAACCTTAAATCACGCAATTCTGACTTTATAACACTCCATTGCGACTAAATCAAGCAATTCTGACTTTATAACACTCCATTGCAACCTTAAATCACGCAATTCTGACTTTATAACACTCCATTGCGACTAAATCAAGCAATTCTGACTTTATAACACTCCATTGCGACTTTAAATCACAATTCTGACTTTATAACACTCAATTGCGACTAAATCAAGCAATTCTGACTTTATAACACTCCATTGCAACCTTAAATCACGCAATTCTGACTTTATAACACTCCATTGCGACTTTAAATCACAATTCTGACTTTATAACACTCAATTGCGACTTTAAATCACAATTCTGACTTTATAACACTCCATTGCGACTAAATCAAGCAATTCTGACTTTATAACACTCCATTGCGACTAAATCAAGCAATTCTGACTTTATAACACTCCATTGCGACTTTAAATCACGCAGTTCTGACTTTATAACACTCAATTGCGACTTTAAATCACGCAGTTCTGACTTTATAACACTCAATTGCGACTTTAAATCACGCAGTTCTGACTTTATAACACTCAATTGCGACTTTAAATCACGCAATTCTGACTTTACAACACTCAATTGTGACCTTAAATCATACAATTCTGACTTTATAACACTCAATTGCGACTTTAAATCACGCAATTCTGACTTTATAACACTCCATTGCGACTTTAAATCACAATTCTGACTTTATAACACTCAATTGCGACTTTATATCATGCAATTCTGACTATATAATACTCAACTGCAACCTTAAATCACGCAATTCTGACTTTATAACACTCAATTGCGACTTTAAATCACAATTCTGACTTTATAACACTCAATTGCGACCTTAAATCACGCAGTTCTGACTTTATAACACTCAATTGCGACTTTAAATCATGCAATTCTGACTTTATAACACTCAATTGCGACTTTAAATCACGCAATTCTGACTTTATAACACTCAATTGTGACCTTTAATCACGCAATTCTGACTTTATAACACTCAATTGCGACTTTAAATCACACAATTCTGACTTTATAACACTCAATTGCGACCATAAATCACGCAATTCTGACTTTATAACACTCCATTGCGACTTTAAATCACAATTCTGACTTTATAACACTCCATTTCGACTAAACCAAGCAATTCTGACTTTATAACACTCCATTGCGACTTTAAATCACAATTCTGACTTTATAACACTCCATTGCGACTAAATCAAGCAATTCTGACTTTATAACACTCAATTGCGACTTTAAATCACACAATTCTGACTTTATAACACTCCATTGCGACTTTAAATCACACAATTCTGACTTTATAACACTCCATTGCGACTTTAAATCACAATTCTGACTTTATAACACTCCATTTCGACTAAATCAAGCAATTCTGACTTTATAACACTCAATTGCGACTTTAAATCATACAATTCTGACTTTATAACACTCCATTGCGACCTTAAATCACGCAATTCTGACTTTATAACACTCCATTGCGACTTTAAATCACAATTCTGACTTTATAACACTCCATTGCGACTTTAAATCACAATTCTGACTTTATAACACTCCATTTCGACTAAATCAAGCAATTCTGACTTTATAACACTCCATTGCGACTTTAAATCACAATTCTGACTTTATAACACTCCATTGCGACTAAATCAAGCAATTCTGACTTTATAACACTCAATTGCGACCTTAAATCACGCAGTTCTGACTTTATAACACTCAATTGCGACTTTAAATAACGCAATTCTGACTTTATAACACTCAATTGCGACTTTCTAACTTGCAGTTGCGACTTTATATTACAATTCTGAGAAAAAAAAAAGTCAGAATTGCAAGATATAAACTCGCAGTTGCAAGAAAAATGTCAGAACTGTGAGATAAAAAGTCACAATTACCTTTTTTTTTATCTTTTATTCAATTGCGGGAGCAAGCTTCCATAGGATCCAGACAGAATTGACCAGCTATCAGTCAGTTTAATATTAGTAAAGTGTCTTAATACTATTTTTAGATCAGATGTTTTAAGGCAGTGGTTCTCAACTCCAGTCCTGGGGACCCACCGCTCTGCACATTTTGTCTTTTTTATTTAACACCCCTGATTCCGATCATCAGCTCATTAGAAAAGAGCTCCACGAACTGAAATGAGTGTGTCAGATAAGACAGACATACAAAATGTGCAGAGCGGTGGGTCCCCAAGACCAGAGTTGAGAGCCTCTGTTTCAAGGGACTCTCAGATTGACTTAAAAATGTGTGTTTTTAGTGTATCCACAGAGATGTGAAGCCTGAAAATATTCTCATCACCAAACATCAGGTCATCAAGCTCTGCGACTTTGGCTTTGCCAGGATCCTCAGTGCGTGCACACATACAGTCCATACATTTAAAGCACACACACACTGCACCTTCAGCGTTTCATTGTTCTAATGGCTCGCTCTTTTTCCAGCGGGTCCATGTGATTATTACACGGATTATGTAGCGACACGGTGGTACAGAGCTCCAGAACTGTTAGTGGGAGACACGCAGTACGGCCCGCCAGTGGACGTCTGGGCAGTAGGTTGTGTGTTTGCAGAGCTGCTCTCTGGCGCCCCCTTATGGCCGGGCAAATCTGATGTAGACCAGCTGTATCTGATTAGGAAAACTCTGGGTAAGAGACACACATGTATCTCCAGCTGTTTATATTATGTGTGAATAGATCATGAATACAGTTTATTTGTGTGTTGTTGTGTTCATAGGCGAGTTGATACCTCGACACCAGCAGGTGTTCAGCACTAACCAGTTCTTTAGCGGAGTTTGTGTCCCTGAACCACAGGAGATGGTGAGATGATCATTAACTTTTCATTCTGCATAAGTTCATTTCTAGAGGTCTACAAAGTAAACACACTCTACATGTGTCTTATGAACAGGAGCCTCTTGAACTGAGGTATCCAAATCTCTCGTACCAGGCACTGAGCCTCATGAAGGTCAGTTAAACACACACACACACACACACACACCATACAGAAGTCTACTGCGCACTCAGAACCAGTACCAACACCTCTTTGTCTGTCTCAGGGTTGTCTGCGGATGGATCCGGCTGAAAGGTTGTCCTGTGAGCAGTTACTAGAACAGCCATACTTTGACAGTCTGCGAGAGGAGAGCGAGAGCGTGACACGTGAACTGGACCGAAAGAGACGCACACGCCAGCCACGCAAACACCTGCCTCCTGGGGTCTGTTGCCATTACTACAACACTCACACCTAGGGCTGGGCCGTATGACCCTTTATAGTGTGCAATGGTAGTTCAAGCTGTAGAATTTATATATATTTAATATTTGGGGACAGTAAGATTTTTTAAATAAATAGCTTTTTCCCCCCATAAAGCATGCATTAAATTGATCAAAAATGACAGTAAATACATTTATAAACAGGGCCTAACACCATCTTTTTGCCACACCTGCCAATGGCTGGTGATTTAAGAGAATTTACTGAAACTATTTTTTACCAGCCATGAAACAAATAGTTAGTTATGACACCAATATTTTAAATACTAGTGAAAGTTCACAATCCTCTATTCCAATTTTGAAAACATGGCTAAAACTACTATCTTAACTAATATACATTTTTATTGCCTCCATTTTTAAAGACAAGTAAACTGTCAGTAATACAATATCAAATAATCAAGTTACAAGCAATCGCACAAATAATAAATATAATACAACAAAGATACAAATGAAATAAACAGCGCTTTCAAGTAGTCTTATCAAATAAATAACACTGTTTAGTCTTCATATCCTTTTTCAAAAGTTCGAAAGCATTGTGATTTTGTTTCTCTTTTTTTGGTTAACATTAAAAACGCAGACAGCACAGCAGCAGGATTATTAGGATCCTGTCACTTTAAGAGCAAATCGACACATGGATGATGCGTTTTCTTTCTCAACGGAAGACATAACCGACTGTTTACTAGGATATTCGCTGAGACAGGCTTTTTTTTTTTTACCTAATATTGTCCGTTCAAGCACAGGAAGACATGAAAGAGAGCTTAAAGGAACACTACACTTTTTTGAAAATAGGCTCATTTTCCAACTCCCCTAGAGTTAAACAGAATCCATTTTCGAATCCATTCAGCCGATCTCCGGGTCTGACGGTACTACTTTTAGCATAGCTTAGCATAGTTCATTGAATCTGATTAGACCGTTAGCATCTCGCTCATAATCAGACGCTGCGTAATATCATTGCGTCTGCTGCACCCATGGTACGGCAGCAAAGTTCCTTGATTATTACGCCGGAATGAGAGTATAGATCCTAGCCATATCGGCCTAGAAAATTGCAACTTTTCATTTTCCGTCGGTCTTAGTACATGATGTAACTACAGAAGAGTCAAGTTTTAAATAGGAAAAATATTGAAACGCTTTGGTCATTTTTGAGCGAGATGCTAACGGTCTAATCAGATTCAATGTACTATGCTAAGCTATGCTAAAAGTGGTACCACCAGACCCAGAGATTGGCTGAATGGATTCGAAAACGGTAAAACTCAACCGTTTAACTGTAGGGGAGTTGGAAAATAAGCCTATTTTCAAAAAAAAATTGAGTGTTCCTTTAACTTAGTATTTGCTCGCTGAGCAGCGGCTTTCAGGGCGCGCTTTTTACGTTTCGGATGTAGAACTTCCCACAGAGCGCGTGAGTAATTCCCTTTCGCGTGCTCTTCCGCTTGAATATTTACATTTTCGTGATGATGCAGCACTGACCCGTCAACTGTACAGAGCGTCTTTCACATTTGTTCATGTTCTCATAACATTGTTAGAATTCATAAAAATGTTACCGATCATTGGTGCTTGGCGAGTGTTAATTTTAGGCCCATTATTCCATTCATCAAAGAATCCTTAAGAATGTATCATGGGTTCACAAAAATATTGAGCAGCTCAACTGGTTTTAACACTGATAATAAGAAATGTTTCTTGAGCACCAAATCAGCATTTTAGAATGATTTCTGAAGGATCATGTGACACTGAAGACTAGGGGTGTAGACGTATTTGTACCGAACCGTTTCGGTACAGGGCTTTCGGTACGGTGCACGTGTGTACCGAAGCATTACATTGCAACCAATATTAACCACCAATAACCGCAATAAGCTCTGCGTTTTGTTACTTTCGATAAGAAACAAAGTGTCATCCTTCAAATTCTGTCCACGAAATCATGAAGTTTAAACAGAAAATGCCATTTTGACGTGCTTTGATGTGGGGTGACAGATCACTGTACAGGCGCCTCAGTTCAACCGGCAGCGCGAGCGCGAGCGCGGAGCGCAAGTGAATGTGTTCATCTCTTCCTCCTTAATACTAGTTACAGAATAAACATGAAAGAACATCTGAAGGTATGTTGCAAGATTCAGTACAACTTACTGAAACGGTCATATCTCATGTAATCGCTCATTCAGTGTTTCAACGGTGGAAAGACATCAATGAAAGCTTCCGTATTCAACAATATGTCATGATGCATTTACCTCAGATAAGCCATTCAGTGTTCACAGCTTGTTAGTTCGCTAGAGAAATGAACTCTTTCGCTTAATATATGCACTGTATTAGCCAATATATTCATTATTTTACTTAACCTTTTAGTGATATCCTGATTAGGCTATTTAATGTATGTTTAAATAAATCTGATGTTAAAATAACAGCCACTGTGTAGAAATGATTATATTTCAACAACGAATTGGAGTAAAAACATTTAGAAGTTAATGCAAAAACTGCCTTAGGTGCAGCTTACAGGTTTGCATACAATTTGTTATTTGAGTGTTGATTATTTTATCTAAAAATAAAAAGCAATTGAATTTAGGCTAATAGTTTGGGCTTCTTTCAAGTTAGGGCTCCCTACATAGTTTATAGCATTAGCAGAGATCTTTTTTTTTTTATCCTTAAGAAACTTTTAGTTTTAATTTAATTTAATATATTTAAAGACAAAAACACAATTTGTTCAGTAAACCTCTGTTTAATAATAAAAAAAAGCAATTTTATGTTTAGTTTTCTCTCCACCTGCTGTACCGAAAACTGTACCGAACCGTGACTTCAAAACCGAGGTACGTACCGAACCGTGAGTTTTGTGTACCGTTACACCCCTACTGAAGACTGGAGTAATGATGCTAAAAATCCAGCTTTGATCACAGGAATAAATTACATTTTATAATATATCAAAATAAAGACTGTTATTTAACAATATTACTGTTTGTACTGTATTTTTGATCAAATAAATGCAGCTTTAGTGAACATGATAGACTTCTATGAACCATTAATTTAAAATTACTTAAAACATTTTGGTCATACTGCCCATCCCCACTCTCACTCATAGAAATCCCTCATTTATTTTAATATTTCAAATCCCCGTTCTCTGTCTGTGTAGTATCTGCCTCAGTTGGCCAGCAGTACTGTGTTCCCAGCCGTGGAGAACAGAAAATACTACAACAACCTGCGCAAATTCAACTGTCATCTGCCCAACATATGATGGACGCAGACTCATCAGGAACCCGAGAACCGAGCGTCCACCTCCCAGCTGGTGTGTGAATGTGAGAGTGTGTGAGAGATAGACAAAAGGCTCTGCTCTGCCTGTAGAACAATGATGTCACACTGCCAAAACAAAGACTCACAGAAGCATTTCTGTAATATGTAAAATGACAACAGCAATAATAATAGCATTAAAATTGGATGTTGTGCTGTGCTTGATAGTTTGATTAGAAACTGACACCGTGCAGTGCTGTAGAAGAGTTTGCTCTGTGGGACTGTTTTTTTTAGATCCAGCTATTTTTCTTAATTATAAAGTCTAATGATGCTTCACGTATGTTTGAAGTGTGTATATATGACTAAAATCATTTCTAGAAACGTAACCAGAGGCCCAAAACAGAATCTGCAGACTTTTCTGTGGAGAAAGACTTTGGAATGGATTTTAAAAAGTGTAAAATGGAAGTGAGTTTGCTGAAAGCAAATTAGCCAAAATATTTAATAAATGAACACACAAGGGTTTGGGGATGTGTAGAACTTGTTTGAATTGTAGAGAAATCTGTGGTGCTTTCTGTGTTCCTGGACATAACCCTGTGCTTTGTTTGACAACATTTATTACCCCATTGTGGACATAATGATCTTTTTTGTTGCCTTTACGACCGGTGCTAATAATTGAGCCACTGTCTCGCACCAAATGCCAAATTCAAGAGACATGATTTTTGGTGTTGAAATTAATAGATGTAAAATGAAATAGTTTTTGTTTGTTTTCAGACTAAATCATTAAAGATCATTCTGCAACATATATTTGTTTCTATAGCTTTTTCTTAAGAAATGAAGGCAGAAATATGTGAAGAAAAAAACGACAAAAAATCACCGCTGAAAATTTATTGCGAATGGCAATATAAGATTGTTGATCTGCCCTGGGTGGTCTAACTAAACCTTTTATTTAATAAACAAAGCTAATTCGGTGTTGTTGATTTGCCTCTAAGGCAAAGCAGCTCTCTGCATCCGTCTCTGGGATGCACAGTTGCTTGGATACTGTTGCCACAGCAGTCATGGACATCAGCCAGAGGGCTTGTCTGGCCCGGTCATAAGGCTGTGAGAGTTGTGGTGTTCCAAATGTGTTCTGAGAAATGATGCGATTGGCTAAGCGAGATCCAATTCTATGGCGAGTCTGGGAAGTGCGGTCTGGAGTCTGTCCACGGTCTGATCTTTATCTTTTACACCAGGCAGATCACTGAGAAACAGCCACTCCAGGTTCCTAATACACACAAGCACACAATCTGAGGTAACAATTATGATTTCAGTAGCAGAAGCCACTGTTTTTACTGAAACCAATGTATCGTCCAGGGCTGTGTTTCCCAAAAGTTTGCTTTGTTCTGAAACAGGGACTTAATTTGTTACAATCTTACATTTTCTTCTTGGTTCAGTTCACTTTCACAAGGCAACATTTCAAAGCGTACCAAAATGTGTTTATGCAAGAAACAAATTCTCCTCTTATTGGTTAGAGTTTCCTCTGCGTCATCTATCAAGATGGACTGACAAGTTCTCTCCGCGGGCTTATGCTGCTGTCACGCGCTCTCGGAATTATCGTAAATATGAGTTTCCTAGGTAAAAATTGCACCTGAACGCCCTCCCATTTCGAACTTGAATCCGAGTGTTCATATATGCCTAAACAAACCGAACTAAGGGAGAAAATGCAACAGGTTCCAAAACAGATGCTCCAAATGAGCCAGGTGTAAAAAAAACTGCAAAGACTAAGTAGATTGAAGAAACGTTTGGCAACAGTGGTGACTGTTGTGTAGGCTCACAATGCTTCTGGGAAATGCAGTCCTAGCTGATACATTTTCTGATATTTGGTCACTTAAAGGGATAGTTCACCCAAAATGAAAATAACCCCATGATTTACTCACCCTCAAGCCATCTTAGGTGTATATGTCTTTCTTCTTTTAGACAAACACAATCAGAGATATATTTAAAAATATCCTGGCTCTTCTAAGCTTTATTATGGTAGTGAATGGGGGGCGAGATGCATCCATCCAAAAATGCATCCATCCATCATATAAATAATCTCCAGGGGGTTAATAAAGACCTTCTGAAGCGAAGCGATGGGTTTTTGAAAGATGTATGTCATACATCGTGTCAGGGGTTACTCTTGTGGCGCAAGTCGACTTGCGCAGTATGCATACAGTTGTCCGCCGGAAGCTAGATATTTTAGATAATAAATTTTTTAATATGGATATTTTTCTTGCACAAACGCATCGTTTTATCCAGAAGGCCTTTATTAGCCCCCTGGAGCCGTGTGGAGTACTTTTACGATGGATGGATGCACTTTTTTGGCTTCAAAATCTCGCCCCCCATTTACTGCCATTATAAAGCTTGGGAGAGCCAGGATATTTTTAAAGGTGCCCTAGAACCCCTTTTCAAAAGATGTAATATAAGTCTAAGGTGTCCCCTGAACGTGTCTGTGAAGTTTCAGCTCAAAATACCCCATCGATTTTTTTAAATTAATTTTTTTAACTGCCTATTTTGAGCCATAATTACATATGCACCGATTAAGCGCGCGGCCCCTTTAAATCTCCCGCTCCCTGCCCCTGCGAGCTCTCGACAACCTTAAACAGCAAACAAAGTTCAAACAGCTAATATAACCCTCAAAATGGACCTTTACAAAGTGTTCGTCATGCATACATTGATTCCTGTGAGTATAGTATTTATTTGGATGTTTACATTTGATTCTGAATGAGTTTGATGGTGCTCCGTGGCTAAAGCTAACATTACACACTGTTGAAGAGATTTATAAAGAATGAAGTTGTGTTTATGAATTATACAGACTGCAAGTGTTTAAAAATGAAAATAGCGACGGCTCTTGTCTCCGTGAATACAGTAAGAAACGATGGTAACTTTTACCAAATTTAACAGTACATTAGCAACATGCTAACGAAACATTTAGAAAGACAATATACAAATATCACTAAAAATATCATGTAATCATGGATCATGTCAGTTATTATTGCTCCATCTGCCATTTTTCGCTATTGTTCTTGCTGGCTTACCTAGTCTGATGATTCAGCTGTGCACAGATCCAGACGTTAACTGGCTGCCCTTGTCTAATGCCTTGAACATGAGCTGGCATATGCAAATATTGGAGGCGTACATATTAATGAGAGATTCGCCTGTTCTTCTGAGGTTTTTTAAACAAATGAGATTTATATATGAAGGAGGAAACAATGTAGTTTGAGAATCACTGTATGTCATTTCCATGTACTGAACTCTTATTATTCATCTATGCCAAGGTAAATTCAATTTTTCATTCAATGGCACCTTTAATATAACTCCGACTGTATTCGTCTGAAAGAAGAAAGTCATATACACCTAGGATGGCTTGAGGGTGAGTAAATCAAGGGATCATTTTCATTTTGGGGTGAACTATCACTTTAAGATCAATCGTCCAATCACTGTCCCCATTTGACATACACAAAATGTGGAGTAATATCTAACATGCAGCAATATGGAGCTACACAGAAATGAAAGATGCTGCTGTTATACCTGAGGTGATGAAGAGCGATGAGTCCTTTATCTGTCACATTACCACAGGATACTACTGTCATGTTCTTCACACTGTCCTGCAGTGTCTTTATTTGACTCAAACGCTCCAGACACGCGTCTTCTATATAAATACACTTATTCAACTTGATTTCCTCCACGTGCTCGAGACCCTCTAAACACAAATACAAAAGCATGTAGTTATTAACAATTCTTTAGATGCCTTTTATAAATATTAGATCATATATCGTCCAAGGTGACAGCAAAGTTTCATTTTCTTATAATTAAAAATATTTTACATTTAAATTATATTTATAAATAAATCTATTACATATATTACTAGGTGAAAGGGACAAGTTAGGGTTTGCTGGTGATGTCATATTGAGTACAGTAGGTGTAATGTACTGTATAGTAAAACTAGATGTGCGAAAAGAACTGCACCGTATCTGTCTGTGTAAAACACCCCTTTGCTTTACGTCACTTTTTCCCACAACTGAACCTCTCATCCTCACCTGTGACACACAGACAGTGTCTCATCCTCACCTGTGACACACGCACGGCGTCTCGGTGTCTCACCACATCTCACACACACATGGAAGCGTCCTCACAAACTTTCCCTCTCTGGGGTCTAATTTAATAAATAATGCAAAACTGTTTTGCAGGAGCAAACGGAGTAAGAGATCTTGACCTTCTCTATTCACTGATGATTTCATTAAATTTGCATAAGTAATGCAACAATGCTGAAGGTTAAAAGATAATTCTGCTACATAACGGGGTCAGGGCAGTGAGAAGGGTGTTTATGCGTTTAATCGATCATTTGGCAGCATTCGCTTACCCAGGTGATCAAAACCACGATACATGATGCAGGACTCTGTGGCATCGATAGCTTCTATCTTGTACCGGCCCAAAGGCCCAGTCGGGAGTGCGTTGTAGTCGTGTTGCCAGCGGTCGAAACCACGGAACCGAACTTTTGCACCACACCTCAGGAGCCACTCGGCAGCAGCTCGATCAGGACCCACCGCTTTGATGCGCTCATAATCAACTCTATATTGATCAAAGAACACAACAATTACTGAACAATGCATCTGGAAGGATGGCGTGACATTTTAAGCAGTGACTGCAGTGAAAGTGCACATTTTCAGTTTTGTATAAACTACTGTTTCAAAGGTTTGGGGTAGGGCTGTCAAACGATTAATCGCGATTAATCGCATACAAAATAAAAGTTTGAGTTTGCCTAATATATGTGGGTGTACTGTGTGTAATTATTATGTATATATAAATACAAACACATTCATGTATATATTTGAGACATATTTACAAGTATATGTATTTATTTATATTTTTATATAATTTATATATAAATAAAAATATTTTGTACATAAATAACATTTCTCTTAAATATATACATTAATTTGTGTGTATTTATACATAATAATTACACACAGTACACCCACATATATTAGGCAAACTCAAACTTTTATTTTGTATGCGATTAATCGCGATTAATCATTTGACAGCCCTAGTTTGGGGTAAGATCTCTTATGCTCACCAAAGCTGCATTTATTAGATCAAAAATACACTAAAACAGTAATATTGTGAAATATTATTAGAATTTAAAATAGCTATTTTCTATTTGAATATTTTTATGTAATTTATTTCAGTGATGCAAAGCTAAATTTTCAGCATCATTACTCCAGTCTTCAGTGTCACATGATCCTTCAGAAATCATTATAATATGCTGATTTGCTGCTCAAGAAACATTTCTTATTATTATCAATGTTGAAAACTTTTTGTTTTGTTTTTTCAGGATTTTTTGATGAATATCAATTGCATTTATTTTTAAATAGAAATCTTTTGTAACATTATAAATGTCTTTAACGTCTCTTTTGATTGATTTAATGTTTCCTTGCTGAATAACAATTTAAAAAAAAAATCTTACTGACCCTAAACTTTTGAACAATACTGAATATTGTGATCAAAGTGTACTAAATTTATTTAAATATTATAGTGGCAAATGGCAACACAGCATTTTGTCAGTGGTGTATTGGTCAATGAAAAACCCATATTTGTTGACCAATATTTAAAACTATTTTGTACAGCATAATTCAGAGACTATATGGAACTTGTAAAATTAATTTTTCACACTTCAGGACTGCAAAAAAAATAGATGTTGAAAATAAATCAGTAAAAAGCAGCAAAATATACTATATTACACATCCACAGGACAGCCAAAATTACGTAAAGTATAAAACTGAACTGCTAGATGCTACTACTTTAAAGTTACAAGTCTAGACTCTAAATGCGAGCTGTTGTTGTGAATTAACATTTAAATTAGTCTCTGTAGGGATTTCTCACTCCAAGGAATAGTCAATCCAGAGACTAATCACTAGACATTAGTCCCTTTATAGATATTTATGGCTCTTTTGTTTGTTGTAATTGGCCTCAGGTGATTGCTGTGGGTTGGAAAAGGAAATAAATTATGACATTAGAGAAAAACTAAACTAGTCACGTAATTGTTGTTTTGAAAAATATTACTTGTTGAAAACAGCGTTGAGCCACCCCCAGAACTCTCGACTGCCCCCTGGCGGCTGCTTTCGTGCGGATAAAATCATCCGGGCTGACCAGGTCAACAATCTCATGACGATGACTATAATAAAGAGAGAGAGAGAGAAAGAGACGAGACGTCAAAGCATGAAGACGCGCTGTTCAAATACACTTTCTAATAGAAGACTGAGAAGAAGAATATACGTTTATGGCCATGTCATTGAATCTAGAGGACAACATATTAATTTATCAAACCTCCAAATGTCCTACAGCTCCAAGAGAATCTGTTCTAAACTTATTTAGGACCGCTACTAAAAGAAATAGTGTAAATGGTACGAAACTGACCGTGTGGTTCGGGTCGGTGCGGTTCTGGAATATCTGTTATTTACATCCTGCGTCCTCCATGCGCGCGCGTTGATCTTTCACCCGTTACGTCAGCCCGTCCCGCGCTCCCATTGGTCAGTGAGTGTGCGTGAGGGGTGGGGCCACGAAGGACCGCTTCAGCGCCCTAGCAGAGAGATTCCTTTACCCGAAAGTGTCAAAGTGGACCGGCGGACAGGGTCTAGCACTATGATCACACGATCATAATAAGTCTGTTAGGAAAGTAAAAACGTGCTGTGTGGAAGAATGATACGAAGTTTCGGTACCGGATATGTGTGCGCGCGTTTACTGTCACAGGGATCAAAGTCTGCAGCGTGCAGAGCTGCACATCACAGCGGGTGAGGATAAAAACACAGCACTTAATGCTCACAGGTGCGTTTAATGGTGCGTTCAAGTCCTCCTGGGAAGTTCGTATTTACGAGGTGGGAAGTCGTGTGTACGACGGTAGGTGCGTTCAAGTCACTTTCGTCGGAGTATGATGGCGGTGTGCCTTCTCTAAATTAATTACACAAAATAACAACACTTCTGCTTCTAGAAAATGTAGAGCAAAGAATGTGCATTAGTTGTATGTTGCTTTTTTTATGTTTTTTAATTAATTTATGAAGCCATTGTAAACTTTATTGTTACATATTACATTTTTACATTGTGGTGCTATCATAGTTTTGCTGGTAATCAGCTTACTTCGGTGTAAATAGAAAAGCCTGACACTGCTAAATACCTGTATTGTGGTATTTCGCCATGTTTCTGACTGACACGCCCCCAACTCGTACAGATCGGAGCTTAAAGAAAATTACGAGCTTCCCACTGGTATTTACGACGTTGTGGTGGCGTTCATGTCGATTCTGCTCGTAAATACGATCTGTCCGACATGACTTGAACGCACCATAAGTCACGTCGAAAAGATGGTATTTACGAGCTGAAACGCACATGAACGCCACCGCAATGTCGTAAATACCACTGGGAAGTTCGGGATTTCCTTTAAGCCCCGATTTTTACGAGTTGGGGGCGTGACCGTGAGAAACGTGGCGGAATACCACAATATTTATAGGTATTACTATTTAGCAAAGATATTGTCAGGCTTTTTTTATTTTCAACAAAATATACTAATTCCCTGCACAAAATATAACATCATTGTAATGTAACAATATAATATGTAACGATAAAGCTTACAGTGGCTTCATAAATTAATTAAAAACATTAAAAAGCAAAACACCTGATGCACATTCTTTGATTTTTTATTTTATTTTCTGGAAGTAGAGTTTAAAGCCCTTGCTGTATGAGAAGGCACACCGCCATCTTGCTCGACGAAAGTGAACACGACTTTCCACCTGGTAAATACGAACTTCCCAGGAGGACTTGAACGCACCATTAAAACAACAGTACAGTGTATTTAAAGTGACAGAACATGTTCTGACTGCAGTGTCACACTAAGAATCCAATTAAAAGTACTTCAGCTGTAGTATCTCTATTATTATTATGGCTGCACAATGATACTATACATTCAATAACACTTCAGTTAAAGATGCACCGATATTAAAAGGCGATGGTTCACCCAAAAATGTTTTGGTTACTATTGAATTCCATTGTATGAAGAAAAAAGACATTTCTCAAAATATCATTGTTTTTGTTCCTCAGTCAGGTTTGGAATGATATTAGGGTGAGTAAATGATGACATAATTTTCATTTTTTGGATCAACTATGCCTTTAAAGTCATAGCCGATACCATTAAACCGGTAATTATTTTCGTCTTTTGGCCAATAACTGGTAAAAGGACAAAATTTAAATTAAAGTTCTATACTGTCAGAGCTGGGTAGGTTACTTATGAATTGTAATCAGTTACTGATTAAAAATTACATGACAGAATTTGTAATCAGTAATATAATCTCTTTTTGGTAACGTAATCTGACTACTTTTGGATTACATTTAGATTACTTTTGTGCTAACCCTTATTTGATGTCACATATATTGTAGGAGGATAATCTTGTACTATTTTGACAGATACAAAGAAAAATATATATTCCAAAAAATATATTCTATTCACCAACAAGAGCCTCAACAGATTATTTTTAAAGTGCAATGTATGGACAGTTAATACTTCAAAATACTAACACTAATGTAGCCTACCTGTTAGTGTTTGCTGATAGTAACACTGAATAAAACAAAATCACATCTTATGATTTTAAAACATATTTACTTAAAATTAAGTAAATTTAGAAAACAGCAACATTACAAAAACAAATATTGAAAAACATGAAATTCACAGCAATATCACTGCTACATTAAATATTTCATCTATATTATTATTATATTAATTCATATATATATTTCATATATATTTATCTATATTTCATCTATATTTCCCCCTCACCGCTGGAAAAAAACTCAAAGAATCACAAATGTATATGTGCAGCAGGTTTATTATGAAAAAAACCCGTTAAAAATGAAAAATTAGGAGAATCAATGAATTGTGAACAACTTACTGCTAGTGTGTAAATAATATGTAATCATGTAATCCATAAAAAAGTAACTGTAAAAAGTATTTTACTCTAATTACAAGTACTTGATTTTTGGAATCTGATTACGTAATCCAGATTACATGTAATCCGTTACTACCCAGCTCTGTAAACTGTTTTGTCTAAATAAACCAAACATTATAAACTAAAATCAGACATTTCACATGCTACAAGTGAATTTAGGCATCACAGCATTATAATGAACAAATGGATATTTATTATGCAATTTTCTACAGATTAGCCTACATTTAACAGTGATATTAAAATATTAGTGTTAATAAACATCAGTTTTAAGTGAGTGTTAGATGATGATAAATCATAAAAACGCAGGAAATTTGCATGCACGATTACATATCCAATATTGACCATTATGTTGTGTAGCTCATTTGATGTGGCCGTTATTGGTGGAGGGATTGTTGGACTGGCCTCTGCCAGAGAGCTGATCCTCAGGCACCCAAACCTCACCTTTACCCTGCTGGAGAAAGAGAAAGAGCTTGGTGAGTGTGCATTAGTTCTAGATACTTATTCATATCCATCCTGATTTCATTTTAATTTCTTTGGCGTGTCTTCCCCTAGCTCTCCATCAGACGGGTCATAACAGTGGAGTGATCCACAGTGGGATTTACTACACACCGGGCTCTCTGAAGGCTCAGCTTTGTGTTCGTGGAGCCACGCTGACATATCAGTACTGTCAGAAGAAAGGTGTCCCTTATAAGAGATGTGGCAAGGTGAGAATGAGCACAGGCCCCTTAACGCCACAGAGAACAAATCCTGGTCCTGACAAAGAGAGTATCTAGTGTGTATGTGTGTGTGACCTCAGCTTATCGTAGCAGTGGAGAGAGAGGAGATTCCTCGTCTGAAAGCTCTATATGAGCGCGGTCAGAAGAACAATGTACGAGATCTCCGCCTGATTGACGCCAAAGCCATCCGAGAGAAAGAGCCGTACTGCAGGGTGAGTGTGTTAATGAAAGATTGGGAACTTATTTTCCACTCTTGTCACATTCATTGGTTTGATCAATAACCCGCAGATTGCAAAAGTGCTGTCTTCAGGTCTTTATCTGATTCAGGTGACCTTGGGCCTGCTGTTTCAAACACTGAACTATTAACCTATTTATGACTGTCATCTATGCATTTAAATGTTGTATGATGTGTTTAAACCTCAGTGAAGTCAGTTTACGTTTAGCCTCACTTACTCTACATTAAAAATGTTGGGATTGGTAAGAATTTTTTATGTTTTTGAAAGAAGAATAAGTCTCTTTTATTCATCAAGGCTGCATTTATTTGATCTAAAATGCCGTAAAAACAGTAGTATTGTGAAATATTATTACAATTTAAAATAACTATATTTTAATATATTTTAAAATGTCATTTATTCCTGCTGATGGCAAAGCTAAATTTTTCGGCAGTCTTCAGTGTCACATGATCCTTCAGAAATTTTTCTAATATGCTGATTTGCTGCTCAAGAAGCATTTCTTATTATTATTAATGTTCAAAAGTATATTAAATATACTGATCAGTATATTTCCAGAAACTATGATACACATTTTTTTCAGGATTCTTTAATGAATAGAAGGTTAAAAAAGAACAGCATTTGTAATATTTGTAAGATACTTTTGATCAATTGAATGCATTCTTGCTGAATAAAATTATTATTATTATTATTTAAAAACAATTTCTGTTCATCCAAAATGTATAAAAACAAATAGTTTCACAGATTATTTCAGAAAATGAAGCAGAATTTCAGTTGTTCACTGGTGCACCCCTAGACTCCAGGATGTTGTGTAGTGCCAGCCAATCAGATCTGCCGAGAACTGCTGATTTCAGCCAACCAATGCCATTTTTGTGTGCAATATGCACAGACAGAGAACGGACTGTACATAAAATAATGTATGATATAATTTTTTGTAGGGCATCATGGCATTGGACTCTCCATACACAGGGATCGTTGATTGGCGGTTAGTAGCTCTGACCTACGGTGAAGACTTCCAGGAGGCAGGTGGGACTGTGATAACTGAATTTGAGGCATCAGACATCACGGTGGCAACTGAGAGCCCAGCTGGGAGTGCTGAAGGTGGGTCACGTGAACTGTTCGATTTCCCAGACCTCTTTCTTTTCTTTAATATCACTGTATTCATCCCTTTATGTGCTTTTAGGGCTGAAATATCCCATAATCATCAAAAGCTCACAGGTGAGAAACTGTTTTTTTGATTTCAGTTCGGAAACGTATCTCTTGGGTTTGTGTATGTCTGAGTATGGCTGTGTTTGTGTGCAGGGGAAGGAGGTGAGGTGTCGGTTTGTGTTGGCGTGTGGAGGCCTCTACTCTGATCGTTTGTCTGAGATGTCTGGCTGTAGTTCAGAGCCCCGTATCGTTCCCTTCAGAGGAGATTACCTGGTGCTCAAGCCAGAGAAAAACTACCTGGTCAGGGGCAACATCTACCCTGTGAGTAGAAACACTCCACACAAACACATAATCCACAGATATATGAGAACGCGTCTTTTAAGGACTCTGTTTGTGTGCCGAGGTGCCAAACCCACGGTTCCCGTTTCTTGGAGTCCATTTCACTCCTCGAATGGACGGTAGTGTCTGGCTGGGCCCAAACGCGGTGTTGGCTTTTAAACGAGAGGGGTATAAACTCTATGACTTCGACACACAAGACTTCTTTAATGCGCTCTCCTACAGGTACACACTAATACACGTTGGCATATACACTACTGTTTCATTCAGCAAGGATGCATTAAATTGATCAAAAGTGCCAGTAAAGACATTACTGTTACAAAATAGTTCTATTTCCTGCAGTTCTTTTGAGCTTTCTATTCATCACAGAATCCTGAATAATGTTTCCGCATAAATATTAAGCAGCAACTGTTGTCAATACAAGAAATATTTTCTTGAGCACCAAATCAGCATATTAGAATGATTTCTGAAGGATCATGTGACGCTGAAAATTCAGCTTTGCCATCACAGGAATAAATTACATTTGAAAATATATTAAAATAGAAAACAGTTTTTATGAATTGTAATAATATATCTGTATTTTTCAATCAAATAAATGCAGCCTTAGTGAGCACAAGAAATTTCTTCCAGAAACATTTAAAAATTCTTACAGTGCTCTTACAGAATATTCTGTGTTCGATACGACTCAATCAACAGCACTTCTGGCACAATGTTGGTTACCACAAAAATTAATTTCCCCAACTTTTTTGAGAAAAAAAAAAAGCAGCAATCTGTTACGAGCCAATTATAATGGAAGTGAATATTGCCAGTCTGTAAACATAAAAATTCTTTCAACAGCACAGCCACAAGATGTAAACAAAAATAAACATGATTTATTTTAGTGTATAAAAATCACTTACTAACCTTTGTAATGTTATATCAAGTTTTACAACTTTGTTGCCATGAAAATGACATGGCCTAAAACTCTAAAGCGACCATGGAAATGAGAAAAATTTACATCTCAAATGGTTTAATAGGCAAATGAATGTAAGTGTTTTTATAAACTTATAAACTTTACATTTTTGCTTTAAAATGGTTATGAAGTAAATTGGCCCCATTTACTTCCATTCTTTGTAACCTTGACCTTATGGACTTTTTTTTTTTTTTTTCAGTTTTGCCTGTGTTAGTGCCAACTGCATAAATTTTGGCACAAGTGTGTATTTTTATTAGAATTTTACTATTTTACCCCTTTAATAAATCTATTAATAAATCTATTTTGC
Organism: Megalobrama amblycephala; assembly: GCF_018812025.1. Classification (NCBI taxonomy): domain Eukaryota; kingdom Metazoa; phylum Chordata; class Actinopteri; order Cypriniformes; family Xenocyprididae; genus Megalobrama; species Megalobrama amblycephala. Next base: position 28,980,914 of record NC_063053.1, on the reverse strand, counting down.
ACTAGGTACACAAAATAGTTCCACTCAGGACCTTAAGGACAAATATGTCCCCATTGAAACCCTTTAAAACTGCAATTTTTAATTCCAGGGCAATTTAACTATAAAATGATGCAATCGTTGTTAATAGGCTTTCATTATGTTGGCAAGGCCTCAAAATTTTAAATTTTTACTATTTTTTTGGTACCAGATGGTACCACTTTCTCAGGTTTGGCCTATAAAGCAAATACTCACTTTATTCTTGTTTTCTGCTTATCCATATTATAGAGCCAGTTGGATAAATTATGCAGCTATAATTGTGTGGGTGTGGATGTCAGAGTGTGGTTTGTATGTGTGTGATAAAAAATTTTTTGTGTGTGTGCGTAATATTTGAGAGAGAAAAACTACTGTATGCTGTATGTAACTACTGCAAATCACAAATCCAACCACTGTGTGTACCAGTGGAGTTTTGCTGGCATCTAATGGGGAAAATGTGGTACTGCACCCAAACTAAATCTTACTGAAAGCTTTTTTGAGATATCAACCTCAAATTTGGAACACAACTTATTTAGATTTATGGCTTTGATTTTCTAGCAGTTTTAGAGTTCAGCATGTTTCATAAAATATATATTTTATATAACATATTGTTCATAAATCATTTTCATAAACTAAAACCTCTATAACATTTTTTTTTGTTTCACTTTTTATCTCAACAATTTGCCAAGGGTCTTCTTTAACATGAGACCAAATTTAAGTCTGTGCTCACAAACTTTAAATTTTTATGACAGTTCTTGGACATGGACATTTTTGTGACCTGTTTGTAACTTTTACAGTTAAGAAAACGAGGGATAAGTCGAAATAAGGTTTTATAGTAATCAACATTATTCCAAAATGCTGAGCTTACTGAACCCTGAATATTCCTTTAAATACATAGGGGTGTGCATTTAAGACAGTTTCTTGACTGTTAGTTAGACAGAAAGGCTCCTTTTACTTGTGTTCATGTGTGTGTGTGTGTGTGTGTGTGTGTGTGTGTGTGTGTGTGTGTGTGTGTGTGTGTGTGTGTGTGTGTGTGTGTGTGTGTGTGTGTGTTTGTAGGGGTCTTCAGAGGCTGGTAATGAAGAACATTGTGTATGGAATGGGGGAGATGTATAGAGGTGTGTTCACCAGTGCTCAGGTGAAGATTCTGCAGAAGTTCATACCTGAACTGAGCCCCAGTGATATCCTCAGGTACAAACACTCTACAAGGGTCATGCTTAATCTCATTTCTCACCTCTATTGCTGTACAGTCACTCTCAAGTAGTGCTTTTGCCCTGCACGCACTGTCCTGTTTGTAAATTTTGTTTTTCTGCTTCTTGGTTTGTGCAGGGGTCCGTCGGGTGTTCGTGCACAGGCATTGGATGCTGAAGGAAACCTGGTGGATGATTTTGTGTTTGACGGTGGGAAGGGGGAGCTGGGCAGCCGGGTTCTGCACGTACGCAATGCACCGTCACCCGCTGCAAGCTCCTCTCTGGCCATCGCTGAGATGATTGCTGATGAGCTGGAGAAAAGATTTCAGCTGTAGACATACCTCAGATGACATTGCCATCGCCATGATAACACTCTCATTCTTATACTTTAATTCAGAGTATAAAAGAATAATTATAGAATGAAACTTTTATAGTAGTGTGGAACAGAAATAATGTTAAAAAAAAAAAAAGATTTCTGGTGCTCTTTTCTTATGTGTCTTCTGAAAATAATGCAGATTTTAGGAAATGTTGGTAAACTGCTATTATGTCTTTGTAAATCTAATGATTTATAAGTGAAAATAACTGCCTTAAAATAATTTACAAAGGCAGCTGCCTCTTAAGAGAATGTGTTCACTCCATATCTGAATTTGTAAAAAATAAAGCACTCTTTTAGCTGGAGGGTTTTCAAATGATCTCTACCCTCTGATTCCTGAAGCAATTGAGTTATTCAGAAACAATATAAAACATATAATAATGTCAAGGAAACTTGGTTTAGCTATGTTCTGCCTTTTTAGCCTAATCTGTTAGTTTAACATGTAATGTTATTGAATTATTTTTTAAATGTTTTTGAAATTTCTTCCTGATAAAATATTTTTAGAGATTGGCATAACAATAATAAAAAAGTAAATATCACGCACCTCATATATCCAGGTTTTTCAAGGCAACATGAACTCTGAAATTTCCCCAAGAAAAAGTGTTTACATGATTTCTAACGTGACCGTGTCGCTATTGACCACACGATGGCAGTGGCTGGCTGGAAATTTGGGGGATTTTTAGCTTTATATTAAGTAAAATAACTATCAAAAATTATATCTGGAAATACCAGTGGCAAGGCGCTACGCTGCGCATTTAAGATTATTCAGTGCTGTTTACCGAAAGGCAAATACAATCGTTTCACTGTTAAAGTACTTCTGGAATAAACGCTTGAGTGTGTTTGTGCCAAATGTGCCAAAATAAGACATCTCATGTATGTGCTACGTTGCTGCGCTTATTCGCTCGCTCGCTCGCTCGCACACAGCGGGCGATCCCTCCCTCCGGGCTGCGCAGATGCGGGAAGCGCGCGCAGTGAGCAGCTGTGATTACACCGTCATGGACACGAGCGCACCACATCGGAGTTGAATCGGGACGTTGCCAACAACAAAAACAAAGACATTAGGCGCTCCCCGACTTTTCGTCGTATTATAACGGATTCAGACGTCGCTTGTGTGACTGGAATATGCCCAGCAGACGGACTCTCACAACATGACAGTCTCGCGCTGGAGGAACTCCTGCTCGCGCGCTTCATGAGGAGTCTCGAGGCCAAAGAGCCGCCGCGCGCCGCCAGATGTGCTGCTGTTAACCGCAGGCAAAACACCGCGAGACGAACGCCAGCCTGACGACGCTCAACGCCTCTTTTTTAACATTTCCCCCTCTGTGAAAGACATGACATCGGATGTCCTGTTTGAGGAGCAGCTGGGCGAACTGCCCGACTAGCATGTGCGGCTAATCTCGGGTGTATGTTAGCGGCTAATTAGCGCACGAGCGCTGCGCGAGACACCCGCGACGCTCCAACGGCTGACAGGGCAGAGACGCGAACACTTTCGCACTCGTTGAAACTGCTTAATTTTAATTACAAACAGTTTTCCGCCGCAGAATGAGGTGTTTCACGTGTCTAAAATCCTTACTGGCCCGTAAATGTGATAGAGTTTGAGTTTGTTTTGAGTGTGTGCGCGCCGCAAGAGCGGCTAAAGTTGGGTGGTTGTTCCCGGTGCTGGGAGCGCGCGGGGCCGATGCAGAGCAGCGCGCGCGGCGGCCGCAGGCATGCAGCACGACTTCAGCTCCAGCGAGGAGAACAGCGCGAGATGGCGAGGCCTGTTCGTGCAGGCACTGCGAAAGGTACTGACCCTGTTCGGTCCCTCATTCGCACTTTTCACAATGTTTATATTGAATCTCTGTGGCTTAATGAGTAAGTTTTAAGTAGTAATTCTGCAGAACCGAAACCCGGAGTTCTCACCGTATAGTGATTTGCACAGCTGTAGATAGTGTCTGTTTTGAGATGTTCCTGAAGGATGCAGCCCTGCAAGATGCAAACAATGTTTATTTACTATTGACCACGGTCTTAACACCTTACAGTTACGGTTTCATGCTTGACACACACTCACTTTGACATGGCTTGTCATGTCCAGCGTCTAGTTGGAGTTCAGTAGTTGGCTCTTACTTTTTGATGGTGCTTTAACCTTTGACCAAGCAGTCCAATGTGTAACTATCATGCACTGTTATTTCTATGATTGAGTGATCCCAGGGCTTCCCTTGCCAGAATAAATGACAAATGTATTCCAAATCTCCTTCCCGTCTTCTCACTACAGCAAGGAAAATATCTCAGCACCATCAGGAGACTATTGGAGCAGATGGTGTGTGTGTGAATGTGAATGTTTGTGGTTGTGAGAAAAAGATTTAGGCTGCATCTGATCTGATGCTGAAAATGATTTTTGATTACAAACAAACAAACAAACAAACCCTTAGAATTGTATGTGAAGTGAGTGACTCACTTGGACACATAATAAACAACATATTCACAGATTATTGCTTACAGGGATTGATAACCCAAAAATGAAAATTCTGTCATCATTTGCTTACCTTTATGTCGTCCCATACCTGTATGTATCTTTCTTCTGTTGAACATAAAAGAAGATATTTTGATAGATGTCTCAGTTTTGTTTTTTGTTTGTTTGTTTTTTTCATACAGTGAAAGTTAATGGTAACCAACATAATTCAAAATGTTTCTCAGAAGAAAGTCAAACAGGTTTGGAACAACATGAGAATGAGTAAATAATGGAATTTCATTTTTTGAAAACTAACCCTTTAATTCATTCTGATTCACATAAAGCAAGAATAATTAACCTAAATCTGAAATGGTGAACAATATTCGCTGTACTATTCCCAGAGCTGTTCTGTGTCAGTTATATTATTCAACCAAACCTACAGTTTCAAGACGTAAATATACAGAGCATCGCTTTTAAATCTCATCCTTTATGTTTTTCACTCTGGATGTACACTCGCTAGCGCTCACATCTTTCATTTTCTCTGCCTACTCTCCCATTCTCCACATCAATACTTTTCTGTCTGCTACTATCATCCCCCCATCCCTGGAGAAGACAGAGGGGTAGAGTGTGTGTTTGTATCTGCGTGTGTGTATGTGTGTTGTGGGGTCCCAGTAGAGTAGCTCTCAGTGCCTAATGGAGGACAGCATGTAACCAGACACTACAGCAGAGAGCACAAGCCATCTCTCATCTGTGTATTCGTGTGTGTGTGTGTGTGTGTGTGTGCATGTGCATGCATACATTTGCTTTGTGTTTTCAGTCAGTATTTCACAGTTGGACTGCAGAAGTGAATTAAATCTGTATTCGAACCTGTGCTAACCTTTAACCTTTCACCTGTCGTAACACAAATGCTGTGTTTTATTGTAGACTGCAACTCTTTCTGGCTTTTTCTATAACTGGTTTTGCCACAGTACCTGAACAGACTGCATTCCTATTTAAGGACACAGCCCAGTTAGGTGGGAGGGGGATAAAATGGGAAAGAGAGGTGTTTTTTTTTCTTTTTTTTTTCTTCATTTGTCCACCAAACTGAGAGCCGAAAAGGTGTGTGCATATCAGCATGCATATGCCAGATGATGTCATGCTGCCTTTGTAACAGTTTAGCATCTTGTGTTTTATTTCTTATAAATGTGTGAGAGATCTGTGATCCCAGACCAGATGTGGTCTATTTTTCTTTTAATCTTTGTATGTGCTTTTGTCTTTCCATTCAAATGCATCTGTGGTTCCCTGTATAACATTGTTCTGTTTTTGAATGTGCAGGTGCAGTTACAAGTACATCCAAACCTGTCGGCTAAAGAAGACGCACTCCAACACATTGAGGCACTCATACTACAGCTCCTGAGCAAGCTGTGTGTCACACAGCCCAGAACAATAGCTGATGTGGAGGTACACGCACACAACAGGGATGGGCGGTATTATGGTATATAGTGTACTATATGGGAAAAATGTGTTGAGCTGCAGTACATATTGATATATTTATGTAAATATTAGTAGGCAGGACTGCTTTACATTTTTTACGTGTGACAGCAATGAAGAAAGATGGAGTAATGTAAAAATCTGGAGTGTGATTTGTCCCAAACAAACAACTAATATGTATATATGGAAAAAAAAGCTTCACCTGAATTATTCATCTCATTGCTGTATTTAATTACCTGGGTTATCCAAAAATAAGCATTACCACATGGTCATTAAAATAACAAATCCTTTTTGATATAGTTAAAATTCGATTAAAATAAGTTGGGTATGTGACGAGACAGTTAGCTCATGAGACAAGACACGAGATTGAGTTCACGAGACAAGATTTTTACACAGTATTTTTAGGAAATCCTCAGTGATGAAATACGTGACTAGAAAAATAGTCTGCAGGTGCATTTGAAATGTTTTAAGTAATCACCTTGTAATGAATGTCATTTCAGTTCTACTTGAGAATGAATTATCATATGCAGTAAAAGACAACAATACTCAAGCACTGTAAAAGGTTTTGCCACAATCTCAACTGAGAAAATCTCAACTATCCTGTATGATTTCATATGAGTCTCTTCAGACCTTACTGTACATGATTTATGAGCTTCTACAACTTTTGACCTCCTAACTGAGCTCCTTTCCACAAATTGATCATTGATCATCACACCTAAAATAAATGTATTTTAATATACTGTTACAGTCATATACAATTAAATGATATAAGATTTTGGTTATGCTGCCCATCATTATCACTACAGCCCATTACTACTAAATAAAAAAAAAAAAATAAAAAAAAAGGGAGGTCTTTTCATCTTTGGCTTGATGTATGTTCACAGGATCGTGTTCAGAAGACGTTCCCGAATCCCATCGATAAATGGGCCATGTCAGACGCTCAGGCTGCAATAGAGAAGCGCAAGCGAAGGAACCCACTGCTGCTGCCAGTTGATAAGATACATCCACTACTGAAGGTGCAAAACACTCAAACACATCTTACTTAATCTACAACATTTACATACTATCACACAGTGTAACATGTCTCTGGTGTTTGTATGTGCAGGAGGTGCTGGGCTATAAGATCGACTATCATGTGTGTCTGTATATTGTTGCTGTGTTGGAGTATATCTCAGCCGACATCCTCAAGCTGGCTGGAAACTACGTGAGCAACATTCGGCATTACGAGATCAGCCAGCAGGACATCACCGTTTCCATGTGTGCTGACAAGGTCAGAAATATGTGTGTGTGAGAGAGAGAGAGAGAGAGAGAGAGAGAGAGAGAGAGAGAGAGAGAGAGAGAGAGAGAGAGAGAGATTTCGTTGTGTGTGTATAGAAATGTTTTGTTTCCTGAAAGGATGTTACGAGTAAAAAAAATCACCAAATCAGTAAATAAATTGTGATATTACACCTTTAATTATGACAGTTTATATAATTGTCATAACTGTTTCATTCTATTGTGTCTGAAACATGGAGAAAGACCTTTTTTAATGCCTAATTAAATTATAAATTAAATCAAGTTGAGCTATTAAGAAACAGCAATTAAGTAATTTTCAGTCTTTGTTACACCAAATTTAATTATCCATGAAGTTCATCAAATCTGAAACCTGTTTTTAGTGGCTCTAGGGTCAGTAACAAATAAAGTCCTGGAAGATGCAAAGAAATGTCAAGTTATGAGAAATAATGTTTTTTATTCATGCTGGTTTCATATGTTTTTTACTTAGTATATTTTTTACTTTCATACCCTAACAATATTGTTATCCCCAACCAAACTATCTGAAGTTTTGTGAGGCTTACTGATATTGACAGACAATCATTATGCTCTACAAGGGTATGTGATATTATGATTATCATTATTATGATTAATAATAATTAAAGATGCACCGATATATCGGCCAGTAATCAGTTTAAAAAAAGCCGATAGTCAGGGCCGATATACCCTGTCCATCAAAAGAGGGCAGGAAAATGCACTGAATTTGGGCTTTGTGTAAAGAAAATAAGAAACCAGTTTGATGTTCAATATTAATAGTAATTATATGAATTAATAACATTCAGAAAGTTATAACTAATACCACTAACTCTGAGTTGATTAAATGGACAGAATAAAGTTTTTATTTGCATTTCTTTCAAAATATAATAATTAAAAATATAATTATTAATTATAATGAAATTATCATTAATTTAAATGAAGGTATAAAAGGCAGAACCCCGAAACTATCTGTATCGTTATCGGTGTCAGCAGATATCACTTATCGGCTATCAGTGGAGAAATTTAGTATCGGTGCATCTCTAATAATAATAATAATAATAATGATTGTTATTATTAATTTTAAATAAGCAAATATTAATATTTTATCCCAAGCTGCTTCACTCCATTACACTAAAGAAATAACGAAAGATTATTTTGAATTAACAGTTACATAAATTGTAGTAGAGTAGTTCCAAGTAATTAATTTTATGTATTAAGAGCCCTAATAATGCTTTTGTGTGCCTTCAGGTGTTAATGGATATGTTCGATCAGGAAGAGGAGATGGGGCTGGTGTCTCAGAGTGTAGAAGAGGTGTCTTCCTCTGGTGTGCTCACATATGATGATCTGGTGCGTCTGGAGATCGCTGAGGAACGTCAGTATCTGCGGGAACTCGATCTCATCATCAAAGTATTCCGACAAGCCTTTATGTCCAATAGCAAACTCTTCTCCACTCAGGTGTGTTCTTCTGACCAATCAGAACATGGGTTGTCTATGTAAATGAGCATTCATACTGACATCAGTTTGCAGGGATTCGCTCTCTGCACTCTCTTTATTATCATTTTATCTCTCTGTGATGTGTTTAGGATGTGGAGCTGGCATTCAGTAATATTCTAGAGGTTCACGAGTTAACCGTTAAACTGTTGGGTCTTATTGAGGATGCCGTAGAAATGACAGCTGATGGGAGTCCACACCCCCTTGTGGGCAGCTGCTTCGAAGACCTTGCTGAGGTACAGATAAAGACACTCATGAAAGTTCACAAATGAGAACGATCATTCACAACTTCTGGAGTACATTACTGTGCTGTTAGAAATCTTTATGTATGTGACTGTTGTGAACAGGAGCAGGCGTTTGATCCATATGAGACACTTTCTCAGGACATCCTCTCTAAGGAATTCTGTCAACATTTCAACTCTCTGATGTCCCGCCCCACTGTTGCTCTGCACTTTCAGGTCAGCACCATCACTGATCGATTCACTGAAGTGTTCACTCGACCAACCGTTTTTTTACCATACAGGTCCTGAATTTCAGCGTGGGATTGTTGGTATTGTGCATAGTTTTACTCATTCCTGCAGGCTTATAATGTGGGAAATTCACTATAAAATACAAACATTTATTCACTATAGCATGTAGGTTAGATGAGTAAATTAATCCACACAGAATATCATATTAAATCTGTCATTTGAAAATAACAAGTGTTTCAACAGTACCACATCTTCTCTCTTTCTCTCTCTGTCTCTCTCTCTCTCTCTGTCTTATTTATTTTGTTTAATATTTTTATTTCAGTTTTAGTATTTTTAATAATTCAACTTTTTTCAGTTAGTGAAGGCAGCATTTCTTAAAAAAAAAAAAATAAAACAAAGTGAAAATATTAGTTTAAGTTTTTGATCTTATATTCTTATTTTAGTTTAGTAAGTTTTAACAACACTGTTAACTGTATGGATCAGTTACAGTCATGGTTTGCTTCACTTTAAAAAGTGCCTCTAACTGCACTTTAAAACACTTCTTTTATAGTTGAGCTTATAAAGACAACCTGCTCCTTCATTAGTTGAACTAGGAAATCATATGAACCACATTTTGAAGGCAAGTAATACAATCTGAAAAGAGACCTGTGGGGTCAGAGATAGGGAGGGCGGTGGAATCAAAGCCTTTATCTCTGCAGGCGTGAGCTTAGATGTTCTGTCTCATGTGGAATGTTTGTGTGTGTTTAGTCAATTGCAGAGGGTTTTAAGGAGGCAGTGCAGTATGTGCTTCCTCAGTTGATGATGGTTCCAGTTTACCACTGTATGCACTACTTTGAACTGTTGCAGGTGAGTACTAAACATATTCTCACTCAATCAGTAACCTATAGATATGTACTCTGTTATTTGAGGTTTGTGTATCATTGTCTCTGTAGCAATTGCAGGAGTGCAGTGAAGACCAGGATGACAGAGAGTGTTTAAAACAGGCTCAGACTGCACTGATCAACCTACAATGCAGCATTGAACGCATATATGCCAAACACCAACCACGGCGCAAACAAGGGTAACAGAAACACCAGGGCTTGCACAACTATGTCTCTGTACCAAACACTGTTTTCATCTCTCATTCTTGTGACTTTCTCTTTTAGGGAGCCCCTATATCGGTTATATAGTCGTGCATCTCGAAGTAAGCAGGCAGCAATAAAGCGTATGAACGACATCCAGAAGAGTATTGATGGCTGGGAAGGCAGAGATATCGGGCAGTGCTGCAGCCAGTTCATCCTGGAGGGGGCACTCGTACGGGCTGGCGCCAAGCACGAACGGCACAACTTCCTGTTCGACGGCCTCATGATAAGCTGCAAAGCCAACCAGAGCTCCCGGTTGCCAGGGGCTGGAAGTGCGGCGGAGTTTCGTCTGAAAGAGAAGTTTGTGTTACGCAAGTATCGCATCGTAGACCGTGAAGATTTGTCAGAGTTTCGTCACGCATTTGAGCTGGTAGGCCGTGAAGAAAGCAGTGCCGTGTTTGGCGCGCGTTCGGCAGAAGAGAAGAGCGCGTGGATGGCTGCACTGGTCACGCTGCAGTACCGGCCCACTCTGGACCGCATGCTAGACACCGTCCTGCACCGCGAGGAACAAGCACAACCACTGAGGCTGCCATCACCAGATGTCTACCGGTTTGCCATCCAGGACTCTGAAGAGAACATAGTGTTTGAGGAGGGAGCACAGAGCAAGACTGGAATCCCCATTATTAAAGCCGGGACAGTGGTCAAGCTCATCGAGAGACTGACCTACCACATGTACGCAGGTACAGAACAAGAATCCCCCTTAAAATGTTTTTAAGATCGTGACAAACATTCTGTCAAGTGTGTCAAAACTCTTGACTGGTAGTGTGTGTTTCTTTAGTTGTTTTGGTTCCTGAGTATATTTATATGTACATTTCCTCTTTTTCTTACAGACCCAAATTTTGTGCGTACGTTTCTGACTACATACCGCTCTTTCTGTAAACCACAAGACCTGCTCACACTACTGATTGAAAGGTAAAGAAGAACACATACACTTGCATCTCATACACATGTTCAGACAAAAATCAAGTCTTTGATGTGGTGAGGCTGTCAAAAAATTCTGCACTTAAGTAAAGGTCACAAAAAGTTTTACACATTTGTAGCATTTTATTTAGTCTCTGGCTTCTGCCATGCCGTTGTATGCAAATGTTCTGTTATGATTTGTCACTGTCAAAGGAGCTTTTGAGTCTGTCTACAACCAAAAATAGATTAGTTTTAAAATCAGTTCCATCATCAGACTCATTAGACCACGAAGTCTTGGCACAAGAGTTTCATTACACTGCTGAGCAAACATTTGCATTAGAGAAGCATCAGCCAATGAGAAAAAAGGAATTCTGTAGAATTTTTCACAGTGCTTCTTCCACCCTAAAATGTTGACATGTAAGTCAGGGAGTTTGTTTGTCAACATAACATTGGCCGATTTTTCTTGTCGTGTTTGCCTTTCATGTTAGGATGTACAGTAGATGCGGGTAACTTGGTTGTACTTGTTTCCTCGTGATGATTCAGGATTGAGATTCCAGAGCCTGAGCCATCAGAAGCAGACCGAGAGGCACTCTGGAACGGAGAGCAACCAATGGCAGCTGAGCTTCAGAGGTTCCGCAGGGAATACGTGCAGCCTGTCCAACTCAGGTAAAACAAACACACATTCTCAATTGCCAAGCACACTCATATATGATATAAAAATTTAAAATAACTGTTTTCTATTTGAATATTTTATAATGTAATTTATTCCTGTCATGGCAGGGCTGAATTTTTAGCATCATGACTCCAGTCTCAAATCATATGTAATATGCTGATTTGGTGCTCAAGAAATAATTCTATCATCAATGTTGTAAACAGTTGCTCTGCCTAATATTTAGTTGTTAACTTTCTTTGATGAATAGAAAGATCTAAAGAACAGCATTTAATTGAAGTAGAAATTTGTTGAAACAATGTAAAAGTCTTAACTGTCACTTTGGAACATTTTAATCCATTATTTTGATTTAGTAGGTATTTTCTGAATAAAAGTATTCATTTAAAAAAAATTCTTACTGACCACAAACTTTTGAACCCAAGTGGATTTATATGTTTTTCTCATTTGTTCATTTTTTTTGTGGGCTTGTTTTTGTAAGACTCGCATGCATCCTGTTGTTGCTTCATCTTCTCTGTGCTCGTTTCAGTCAGTGTGCTGTTGTATATCAGGTCACCACAGTGAGCATGTCGGTCTGATGTCTGTGTGTGTCGTTAGGGTTCTGAATGTATTCCGTCAGTGGGTGGAACATCACTTTTATGACTTTGAGAATGATCCTGAACTCTGCGGAAGACTTGAAGAATACCTCACCAGCACCACACAGCTTAGAGGTATGTACACACACTTATACACCCTGACATACATTGCTGCAGATCTTCATACTTGCATGCATACTTAATGAGACACACAATATCAGAGACTGATGTAGGATGTTCTGTTTTCAGGTAAATCGATGCGTAAGTGGGTGGAGTCTATCAGTAAGATCATGAGACGGAAGATACAAACTCAGTCTAATGGCATTAGTCACAACATCACCTTTGAGAGCCCACCTCCTCCTATCGAATGGCACATCAGCCGTCCCGGGCAGGTCGACAGCTTTGACCTCATGACTCTTCATCCAATAGAAATTGCTCGCCAGTTAACACTTCTAGAGTCTGATCTGTACAGGTGAGCCAATCAGAGCTTTAGGCATTAGTAAGAAAGACAGTACTAACTTAATTAACTGTTGTACATTTTTATGCACAGAGCTGTTCGTCCATCTGAGCTGGTAGGAAGTGTTTGGACAAAGGAAGATAAAGAAAAGAATTCTCCCAATCTGCTGAGGATGATCAGACATACAACCAACCTCACACTGTGGTTTGAGAAGTGAGTGACTAGCCCTTAGCCAATTGCATCATCTCTGTGAACAATACCACACATTTTATCTCGCAGAAAAAACGTCATCTCCAGTCTTAATGTTTTAAATTTTGTAAGTGCTTTAAATCTTTGTTTCTCTCTCTGTCACTCAGGTGTATAGTCGAGGCTGAAAACGTGGACGAGAGGGTTGCTGTATTCTCTCGTATTATTGAGATCCTGCAGGTGTTTCAAGAGCTCAATAACTTTAATGGAGTTTTGGAGATTGTAAGCGCCATCAACTCAGTACCCGTGTATCGTCTGGACCACACGTTTGAGGTGACCTGTTCATTTATTATTGAATGCACTCACAATGTGAATCTGAATTGTGAATGACGGAAAATAATGGTAAAATATATTTGGTTTTGTTTCTTATTTGTAGGCTGTGCCTGAGAGGAAGAGGAGGATTCTAGAGGAAGCTGTTGAACTTAGTCAGGATCATTTTAAGAAATACCTCGCCAAGCTCAAATCCATCAACCCACCTTGTGTACCTTTCTTTGGTTAGAGAAAGAGCTGCTTGTAACAAATTAGCATATATACAATTACACTACTGTGCAAAAGTTTGGGGTTGGTAAAGAAAAAAGTCTCTTATGCTCACCAAGGTAATATTGTGAACAGTAATATTGTGAAATATTATTTTCAATTTAAAATTACTATTTTTTTTTTTTTCCCTGTATGGATATATTTTAAAATATAATGTATTCCTATGATGGCAAAGCTGAATTTTTAGCAGTCATTACTCTAGACTTCAAAAAAAAAAAGGATTGTGCTGCTTAATATTTTTGTGGGAACTGATTCTTGGATAAATAGAAAGTTATTTGAAATATAAAAAAAAAAACTTTTGTAACATTATAATTATAAATGTCTTCACTGTCACTTTTGATCAATTTAATTTGTCCTTGAATAAAAGTATTAATTTCTTTAAAAACAAAAATCTTACTGACCCCAAACTTTTAAATAGTAGTGTACAAGTGTGTTCACACATGTGGTGTTTCCTGTCTGTTCTGTGTATTCAGGTATCTACCTAACTAACATTTTGAAGACCGAAGAGGGGAATCCAGATTTCCTAAAGCGTGACGGAAAAGAACTGATCAACTTTAGCAAAAGACGCAAAGTAGCAGAAATCACTGGCGAAATCCAGCAGTACCAGAACCAACCCTACTGCCTCAAAGTAGAACACGACATAAAGGTTTATGTTCATCAATTACTCACACTGTTTTCTTATTCCCCTCTCTCATTCTCATGAGTTTAATAGTTGAGATTGTGTTTTTGTCTTGCAGAGGTTTTTTGAGAATCTAAATCCAATGGAAAACATGAGCGAGAAAGAGTTTTCTGACTACCTGTTCAACAAGTCTCTAGAGATCGAACCACGGAACTGCAAACAGCCACCCAGATTTGTGAGTTTTTGTTAAAAACACTGTATGTCATAGTTTAGAGATGAGTCAGGATGGTGTCTAAATTTATCTATTTTAATAATCAAATTAAAAAAATCCCCCTTTTTTATACATTCACATTTATACATTTGGCTGTGTTAAGTTTTTTTTTTTTTTTTTTTTTTTTTTTTTTTTTTTTTAAGGGATTAAAATTACACTTTACATGAATATAATGGAGTCAGAATGTGTTGTTTCTATTGCTGTCAAAATTAGCACATGCAATTATTTTTTTCAGTTTAACATGTTAAAAATATTTAATGCAATTAACGCAGCATCCGTTTTTCCGCTTTTTTCCAGCGTTACATTATATGATCACACTCTTATTCATGCAAATGCTTTTAAACCATTCAAGCGCCACAAGATGAACAAGAACGTGCCATCTGTGAGTGTTGTGTACACAGAAAGATGTGAAAAAGTATCGAAATATCTTTCGCGCTTGAACGAACAGTAACACATAGAATTATGCCAAAATACCCGTTTTGTAGAGTATCCTCATAAGAGTAGTCTTAAATTAGTTAAATAGAATCTTAAATGAACATAGAGTTGTGAGAAAAGGAGAGTACTAGTTGTTTCCTTTTCACTGTGGGTAAAGTGAGGTATTTAAGTTTACACAGTATGTTTTGCAACTGAATGTGTTGTGTCATATAGCCCAGAAAGACTACGTATTCTCTGAAGTCTCCCGGCGTTCGGCCGGTGCGGCAGGCGTCAGGAGGAGGAGGAACGCTGAAAGGTCACCCAGTGCCATTAGAACGAGAACCAGCTCACAAAATCACCTTCAGAAGTATCGCAGAAACGGAACCTGAAACTCCTCCTTCTCTCCCCACCTCTCCGAACACACCCACCCCTCCACAGTCTGCCAGCTCTGACTTCAACTCTGTGTTCATGGAGCATGACCTGAGCAGCTCCTACGGTGAGAGAGGGGATTGGCAGCTCAGAAAAAGAATCGGCTAGAAACAAAGTTATATGTGACTTAAATGCCATTTTTGTGTGTTTTTCTGCAGGCAACAACACCATATTTGCTCCAGTTTTGCTGCCCCAGTCCAGTAAGTTACGATTTTCCTCAAGCAGAGCTCTCCTGCTTATGTTTATTACGTGGCAGACCGTAAGACTGTGTATTTTCTCTTTTTGTCAGAGTTCCAGTCTGTGTCATGTGGTAGTTTACACCAGTTGATGGGTGATGAGCTACTTAAACCCCCTCCATTACCTCCCCGCAGGAAAGATACCTCTTCAGAGTCCAAGGTAACTTACATATTGCTTTGAGGAAGCTACTTTGGAACTATACATGCTACTCATGATTTTAAAAATAAAGAGACATAGTTACAAACTACAAGTTTTAACTAGTTATTTCACTGCAAAATATAACCTAACACTCAGTTTTTGTTTTTTAATCATTCCCTTATGTGGATTTTCCGATACCGCTTTTTTCCAGAATGAGTATGATACTGATACTTTCATTTTTTGTGTTCTGTATTGTCATTGCATTTGTAATTTAAAAAAAATAATGGGCATAGAAACCAAAAGAATGTTAATCATATTACATTTTTTCAGTAATAGATGTTTCCTTTAGTCATTTTCATGCTTTTAAGGGTTAGTTCACCCAAAAATGAAAATCAAAATCATCTGTCATTAATTACTCACCCTCATGTCGTTCCAAAACAGCAAGACCTTTGTTCATCTTCAGAACACAAATTAAGATATTTTTGATGAAATCCGAGAGGTATATGACTCATCCATAGACAGCAATTTAACCACCACTTTCGAGGTCCAGAGAGGAACTAAAGACATTGTTAAAATAGTCCACGTGACTGCAGTGGTTCAACTTTAATTTTGTTTTTGCGCACAAAAAATTTTCTTATCGCTTCATAACATTAAAGTTGAACCACTGCAGTCACATGGACTATTCTATCGTCTTATGTCTTTACTATCTTTCTGGACCTTGTTTGTGGTACTTGCATTGCTTTCTATGGGGGATCAGAAACCTCTCGGATCAAAAACGTATTAATTTGTGCAAAGATGAACAAAGGTCTTACGGGTGTGGAACAACATGAGGGAGAGTAATTTAATTTTTGGATGAACTAACCCTTTAAGATATATTAATAATCAGTTTCACAGGCTGAATTCATCATGATGTGCCGTCACATTCACACGAGTGCAATCTATTCTGTGCAGAGTTTCAGGTCTGAAAGTCCTCCCGCCATTCCACCACGACTGCCTCCACCTCCTCGCCTGCAGCCACGTGTTCCGGTGATCAACGGGCCAACAGAGGGGCCGTTGCCGAGCCCCCCGCCCCCTCCGCCCCGTGATCCCCTTCCAGACACGCCTCCACCGATTCCTCAACGACCACCCGAGATCTTCATCAACTACCCGGTGAACGTGCAGCCATCCCCAGGGAACCGTTTCCACTGGGACTTCACCAACTCGCCTAGCACTCCCAACACCCCGCCCGGCACGCCCTCTCCCCGCGCTCCGCCCCCTGGCACACCTTCTCCACGCGTGCCTCGCCGCCCCTGCACGCCCAGCTTCAGTCAGCCCATTCTGGTCCACCTGCCCCCACCCACTCCAGCCCCTCCCATACCACCTCGCCACAACTCCACCCCCGCGCTGCCAAAACTGCCGCCCAAGACTTACAAGAGAGAACTCTCTCAATCAACACACACTCTCTCACAGCCATCACTACACACTCTCTCGCTAGTCGACAACAGGGACAGCAACGAATAAGAGCATCCCACCCTAAAATAGAGATGCGAGTGTGAGTGTGTGTGTGTGTGTGTGTGTGTGTTTTAACAATGTTTAACCTGGAACCAGACAATCTGATGCTAGTCGAAACCTGAAGATGGTCATTGCTCTTGAGGAATGTGATCGTCACTCATTTTTTCACTTCTGTCACGTTCAGCATGCAGATCTACGCAAGGTCATGTGCTCATCAACAGCACATTCTCTAATGAAAATGCTGCTCTGAGGCCTTTCACCACCATCGGACTCTGCTGTGGATGTTTATTTGGTTGCACGACAAAGGTCAACCAGGGTTCAACCCGAACACCCTCAGCACGCCTCTCTTCAGTTGCCTTTAACTCACAGCCGTGACCTTGACCAGAGATTGTACCCTTCAGGTGAACTCTTGACATTTTGGTGAGGGTTTTTTCCTCACACTATTTAAAGCCAATATGATGTCTTAACCCCTCCCCTCAAAGGCGTTCTCATCCATTCGTCGATTCATCACAAGCCACGCCCCACCACCGATACTTACGACTCGTGATTTTCGCTCCAGACTCTTAATGTGCCTTCAATATCAGTACTGAACAAAATTTAAGTGTCTGAAAGCATTCGCCTTGACCATGCTTAGAACAAATGTCTAGACAGCGCCTCCGTTTGTGTGTGTGCACCAAGTATTCTGTACAGAGTAACATATCTGCCCTCACTTCTCACCTCGGCGCCCCAGTTGCTGATGTATCTACTGACAATCTCAGTCTGAGACCCACCGGATTCACACACTGTTGTAGAGTGTTTGGTGTGGACCAGTGTCAAGTTTGTGTGTCTTAATAGTGTGCGGTGAGCCTTTTTTGCACTTTAGGGCAGTACTGTTACAGAGAAGCAGAGGACTCAAACTCACAATCCTGTGACCTTATGACCCTGTCCTGCTGACACTCCCCCGCCCCCCCTCCTCTTCTGGGCTGGTCGGGACAACCGTCGGGCTGTGTCCCAAACTCATGTACTTAGGGACACAGCGCTGCGGTCCGAATGTTCTATTGTAAATCACGCCTCCTGCTCTCATTCAGGTCCTCTCATCAACCAAACCAGGTCCACACAGGAAGGGCTTCGTCACAAGAGCAATTCCTATCAAATCGACCACAGCGATCAGCCATAAGGGGACTGCAGTGTTTTGTAGTGATGTCACATCCTGTATGTGTAGACACTCATACTGGCCTTTCCCAGCTGATTTGTCATTTGGTTAGAAGTGTTAGTAATTCCCAAAAACTTACTGTTTGTGTGCGTGCGTGTGTGTCTGTGCGCATTCAAGGCCTGTAACTGCTTTTGTACCATGTTCTCCATGAGACTCATTAATAAACACGCAGTCTTATTTTCTACGGAATGTTTTTATTCCTCTGGCTTTATGTGCATTCTGTTACATTTAAAGTGTCGCTGACAAATCAAATCAATCATGCTGGAAAACGTGTTAAATTTAGCTGTCCTGAGTGTGCTGGTGCTGCATGTCAGTTCACAGTGAGAGGAACCGTCGCCATTTATAAAAAAGAAAAAAGATTGCAGTTATTTCATTAGTTGAATTAGAGAAGTTCTTGGTGTGTGATTGGTTGCACCAGTGCAGACTCATGAATATTAATTGTTTCCTGGGATGAGAGTGTGTCAGACTGTACTGCAGGGTCCTTCACTGTCCTCACTGTCATGCCACACTGCTTCAGCCCGCTGGACTCCAGTACCTCTATATGCAGATCTAAAACGACAAATACACACATCACTACTTTGTAGTGCACTTAAAGGGTTAGTTCACCCAAAAATGAAAATTCTGTCATTAATTACTCACCCTCATGTCGTTCCACACCCGTAAGACCTTCGTTCATCTTCGGAACACAAATGAAGATATTTTTGATAAAATCCGATGGCTCAGTCAGGCCTCCATTGCCAGCAAGATAATTAACACTTTCAGATGTCCAGAAAGCTACTAAAAACATTTAAAACAGTTCATGTGACTACATTGGTTCAACCTTAATGTTATGAAGTGACGAGAATACTTTTTGTGTGCCAAAAAACAAAACAACTTTATTCAACAATATCTAGTGATGGGCAATTTCAAAACACTGCTTCATGAAGATTTGAAGCTTTACGAATCTTTTGTTTCTAATCAGTGGTTCACGTGACTTTGGCAGTTTGATACGCGCTTCGAATCACTGATTCGAAACAAAAGATTTGTGAAGATTCATAAAGTTTCATGAAGCAGTGTTTTGAAATCGCCCATCACTAGATATTGTTGAAAAGTCGTTATTTTCTTTTTTTTGGCGTACAAAAAGTATTCTCATCACTTCATAACATTAAGGTTGAACCACTGTAGTCACATGAACTGTTCTAAATGTCTTTAGTAGCTTTCTGGGCATCTGAAAGTGTTGATTATCTTGCTGGCAATAGAGGCCTCACTGAGCCATTTTTGATTTTATCAAAAATATCTTAATTTGTGTTCTGAAGATGAACGAATAAGGTCTTACGGTTGTAGAACGACACGAGGGTGAGTGATTAATGACAGAATTTTCATAACCCTTTAAATGGCATCATAGTTTAACACAGGGATCACTATGCACAAAACTGTATTGACATACAGTACTGAGCCTTCAGATAAATCTTCATTGGGTATGTTTGGAATAGCCTGCTGTTTTTATTTTAAATCACTATTTCACAATATTCTGTTGTAGGTAAATATATAGTTTGGTGGCTCTGCAGACAGTGACCTCAGAGGTGAGTGCTGTTGTATATGATGCTAAAATGAAGCAAAGAAAACACTCCAAACTTAAAACAGCGATTGCATTAAAATCTACCGTGATGATATACAGTAGGGAGCTGTGTGATCTTAGCAAGTTGTTTGAAATGTATTTTCACCATTTTATAAAAAATGCTTTTGTTGGTTTTGTTGAAGGATTTCACAACGGAAGTTGTGGTCATCTTTTCTTCCTTATTTTGCAAGTGGTGCTCTCTGCAGTGCCAAATGACATCTCTGGATGTCATGGGTTAAGCTTGACCTAGTCCAGCTCCACCTCTGTGGATCTAATGGGTGAAGGGAGAGTGTTATGGGTAGGGTTAGGGTGTGGTTGGACTTTCTAGCTCCACCCATTATGCCCAAATTACATCTAGAGAGGGGAAGCTGGACTTTATGCTCCACCCATGACTGCAGTGAGCAGCCACTCTTATTTTGATGTGTATACATGTGAAACAGCTTCTCAAATGAGACACAAGGGCAGGACTTGATTTTGTCTTCTGGGAATTGATTGGATCATTGTGGTTTGCTAATTGCTGCAATATCATGTGAGTGACAGGTTGCTGGAAGGGACGGATTCCTGCCCCGCCCTGTGGTGGGGCACACGTCAGCAGAGAAGTGATGTCATTGCGGGGAGGAAGGGAGGGGACGTTAATGTTTTTGATTAAAGATTCTTTGATTTGATTAAAGATTAAAGGGCATATTTTAAAAATAATAATAATAAAATGGTGTGCATGGTTAAGTAAGGGATAATGTACATCCAGCCAAAATAAACTCAGACACTTCACCTTGTACGTTATCCCTTATATAATAAACATTGTAATATTCCATAAAAAATAATATTACATTTTGATTTCATGTTGACTAATATTTTACATACATGGATGGGACCTGCATCCAAAATTAAATGGTCTTTAGTTCAAATTGAATGATAGGAATGAATGATAATCTGACTGTTTGCAAGACATTTTTATTAGGGCTGGGATAATAAATTGATGCATTGCGAATCGAGAAATGATTATGGATCGATTTTCCGAATGCATCGCAATTCTCTTTCGAATCGATTCTGAGCTTAGTTTTCAACAGCAGATGGCACTGCATGTACTCTGCTTCCTTCCAATTCCTTACACACACCACTTGAACCTTCTATAAAATAATCATGCAGAAAATTTCGAAAAGGTTGAAGCCAATTACAAAGGTGTTTGCAGTGGGCTGTTTACATTAATCTTACCTCATAAAGGTGCAAATACATTCTCAGACTCAGCCGAACACATGAGCACTCTTCTTCATGAGCATTTGAGTGTGGAGTTAAAAACTAGCTTAGAGCGCCATCTGCTGTTAAAAACTGAACTCCGAATCGATTCAAGAGAGAATCGCGATGCATTCGGGAAAACTCAGAATCGATCCAGAATCATTTCTCGATTTGCGAGGCATCGATTTATAAAAAATACATAAATGCATCAATAAAAAAAATTACAAACGCATTACTGTTTTTATAACTGAGGTTATTGTCTTGTTCTGTCTTATACTGCACATTTTGGCAGGTCATCAAGGTAGCATGTTATTCCAAACACAGCCATACGCCTCTTACCGTGATTGGTCAGTCTCTTGCTGCTGATTAATGATCTGATTGGTTGAGCTGAAAGACACAGAGTTCTCTTTTGCAGGCGTCACATCACCCTGAAAGAGAAAAGGTGAGTGTTTTTGTTAGTCTTTTGGTATTATTTGCTTCAACATTTCAGACTTGCTTGATTTTAACTGTATTTCAAGTGGTCATGTCATAAAAAAGCAGTTGCTCTTCTTAAAAAAATGACATACTGTAACTAAAAAAACTGTGTAAAATGTTCATCTGAAACTGAATTACAATGTTTTGGTGCAAAACAGCTTGACTGACATTATAAGTGGACATAAGAGGAAAAAAATAGTGATTAAAAATGGTAGGATGCAGTAGGCTTGTGCTAATTTCCGTGTGATGCCTCAAACCTGTGAGTAAATTGGGTCCCAAATCGGCCGAAAGGCACTGGTGGGGATTCTGTGTGGTTTTGGGGCACGTGTTTTTCCTTGCATCCCAATGCGAACCTCGGCAGGAATAGGAGCCCGTCTGGGGATCTGCCACGGCATGCATAAGCTCCCCCCCGCCTGAACGGCTGAAGTGTTGTGAGTGTATGAAGGTTTGAGGAGAACTGGAACCTCGCTGTCCTCTTCATCATCGTCCTCATCATCACGAGCCTCCACTCCTCTGAGCCGATTTAAAGTTTCATCTGGGCTACAGGTCGTCACAGAGGAGAAGTCAAACATGGATGCGTCGGCCACGTCACAGTCTGTGTCCCCGTCGTCGAGACGAGGGGGCGGAGGGCACAGGTCAGATGTGTAAACGCGTCCATCGAGCCCGGGAGACCCACAAACACGTACAGCCAGACCAGCAGAGGAGCTCTGACTCTTGGCGGCAGTGGTGAGGTTTTCCCCTACACCAACAGGTGGCCCAGGGTTCAGAAACCGGCCGACCTCTCTAGGATGACGAGGGAAGGGTACGCAGATGGGACCCGTGGGGCTCTGCCCTGCGCTGCCATTCCACATGTACTCTGTAGTCCAGCCACCAGGGGGCAGCGCACACATATGCTCACGGCCATTTCTGAGTGGAGACATTTGCTGTTTTATTATGCATTTTTTTATAATGATAATTTACATTCACATTTTCCCAGAATGCGCTTTTATTGTTTAGTATAGGTAAGCAAAAATTCAAATTACAATCCTTATTACATTTAATCTAACTAAATTGTTTATATGAGGGATTTTTGAAGTCATCATAAAATGAAAATTCACACTATTCATTTTCTAAATTCATGTTATTAATGTTATTGTGAACGATATATCCATGTATGTTTCATTTTATATATATATACATTTTTTAATGACCTCATAATTTTTAATCAAAATGTCATAACTGGACCACATCTCACCTTATTTTTTTTTCTTTTTCGTTAATCTGTCGCTATTTCTGTTTCAACACAACTTTATGTGATATTATGAAGATAAAAGGTTGTTTGAAAGTTAAATAATTGGCATTTATTTTTATCATTGCACTACAGCCAATAGAAATGTTTAAAATATAATCTGTACTTACAGGCTTCAAAGTTTGATCCAATTCAATACATTTCATATTCACATTGATTAACCTCCCTTAAGTTTAATTTAATTTGTTATATTTTGCTTTTAAATATTTGGTATTTATTATTTGTAAGTAATTATTTAGTATTTTATTATTCGAAGAGATTCAATAAAGGTTTATCTGTATCCAGTTACGTAAGTAGCCAGATTCAAATGAATCTGCATCATCTCTTGAAATCGGATAGAAATTGCTTTAAGTTATCAGTCAGATTTTTAACAGATTTATTAGGCTGTACGCAAATGTATTTATTTATTTTGATCCGGTCAGAAATTGTGACTGATGTAGCCCTAGAAATATTTGATGTAGTGACTTTTATTTTGCTCTGATTTCTGATGACAAGCTGGAGTACCTTAAGATGCCACTGGGCCGAGGTAGTGTCCGTGAGATGCCAACGCGACAGCATTTCCTCTGGTGTCCAGTGCTGTCTATGCCTGCGCCCGCTGTGACGCTGGCTGAATCCACATTGGTGTTGGCACAGTACTTAGTAAAGGCGGAAGGACCACAGTCGGGGCTCTCGGCACAGCACCTGCTTCTCAAACTGCAGACACACTCAAATTAGCATCAACCACCTGCCACAAAAGCCAGTTTTATCCAGTTAGACAGAAGAGCACTTCATAAAATTCACATTAACTAAAGGCATAAGTGACAGACAAAATAATCAAAAAAGACTGACCCTTGTTTAGGCACCACCCACTCTTCGCATGGCCCCGCCTTCTCCAAGGTCATGTGACAGCTTGTGCAGAGATCCCACAGCACCCGCTCGCTCTCCTGTAGTGAACACCAGTCTGCGTGCCCAGCGCCTGAGCTGCGTAACAGAGCCTGGTGGGAATAGGAAGTGCAGCGGAGAAGACGCAGTGACTTTTGTAGCAACACTGGAAATGAAAATCCCTTAGAAAATAGCAGACTGCATTTTAGGAAGAAAATGTGCAATGTATGTACAGTAGTGAAATGCTCTGCAATGATATACTTGAACTTTCTCAGACAGTAGCGCAGTAGTGAGCAAAGCAGACCTAGGGTGGCACGAGTTCAGCAATGCAGTAATGCCATCTGGACCTGCTCAACTGTGCTGTAGCATTCAGTGCCAACTGACGGGTTACAACCCCAGCGTCACGTCTAGCATCACAACATTTTCTCTATTTCTACATTTGGAAGTTCACAAATATCTTGACTATACATTCTTAAATTCAGTACAACATTAGGTGTTTAATTGAATAAGGCTGCACATTTCAGTACTGACTGAAACTAAAGATGGTTAATAGAATATTCTGAATAATATGAATATGAACTCTGTTGACTGTTGCTGAATTCGGAACCACATATTAGCATACTACTCTTGCTATTTCTGCTATAGAAAGATATGATAAAGGTAGTACGGGTAGTATACTAGTATGCGGTTTTCAAATTCAGCACGTGTCTATGGCTCATTTCGAATGAGCCATAGACACGTTGACCAAATGAGACCACCTCGATGACGTACGCAGCCTTCGAAATGAGATGCAGCTTATGTCATGCTATCATGTCAATTACCACAGAAAATGATTTTAACTCACCTCTCAGTTCATAAAAAGCTAACACAAACATGTTTGCAGTGATGTACTTACAATGGAAGCTCATCAAGTATGTATGTAGTACTTTGAATAAATTATTAAAATATGCAGCTACATAAAAAATTAAGCAGCACAATTGTTTTCAACATTGATAATAATCGGAAATGTTTCTTGAGCAGCAAGTCATCATGGGCCAGTTGTTCAAAAAATTTAATCTGGATCAGAATGATCTGGATTTGGAAATCCCATGTTTTGCTATCCAGGATCAGGTAATCCTTACTTTTGTGCTGGTTTTTCAAAGAAAAATTGGATTGGATCACCATGATCCAGATACACACTTTCCAGATTACCAAATCTGGATTACCGTTGCTCTACGGAGCCCCTAAAGGGACATGATGATAGAGAGAATATGGGTTTTGAATTAAATATAATATTTTTGTTGGATATTTACAGCTGTTTGGGGATTGTTTTATGGCACCAAAATCTTTTTTACTTTACAGTAGGTTACCGAAAGGCTAAATATGTAGGCTAATGTCTACTTCTAATTTATTTAACAGTTAAACTAATCAAGAGCAAAATAAAAAATGTGTATGTATATTACATGATATAAATGTTGTATTTTTTTTACCAGTTTTAAAGTTTTACTACATTTTCCTCCTGGAATCCACCTTGAAATCCTACCCCCTGTTGGGATCAGGATAATCCTGTTTTTTTGGATCAAAGTTATCCAAATCCTACTGACAAGTTTTGAACAACACAAACTGAAGGTTTGATCCAGATTAAAACTAGGATTGGATTTTGTGATCTAATCTGATTTCAGAATCCTTTTTTCCTTTTGAACAACCCATTTTCAAGATTTGATCCAATCCGAAAGCCGGAATCCGATCAGATTACTTTTGAACAACTGGCCCCATATTCTAATGATTTCTGAAGGATCATGTGACCCTGAAGACTGGAGTAACGATGCTGAAAACTCAGCTTTGCCATCACAGGAATAAATTACATTGTATATATATATATATATATATATATATATATATATATATATACAGCTCTGGAAAAAATTAAGAGACCACTTAACATTGATTTCTGAATTTGGAGTGGTCTCTTAATTTTTTCCAGAGCTGTATATATATATATATATTCAGGGTTTTGTACTGTTTTGTCTTTGTTTTCATTGCGTCCACCTTCTGTTTGCTCATCCTCGGTTGACCCAGATTTCCCTTGTGTCTCTGTTTCATCTCATTCACCTGGCCTTTGTTAATTAACTCATTAATTCCCCCATTTAGTCCTAGTATAAGTATTCCCTGGTTTCGTCAGTTCATTGTCCTGTCTCGTCAGTGTTTGTGTGTGCTATTCTTTAAGTGATCTCTTGTGTGTTTCCTTGGTGGAATCTTCAATAAAGGACTATTTTGAGAATCTCCTTCATCATGCTCTTAGTTATTAGCCACGTACCGTGACACACACACACACACACACACACACACACACATATATATATATATATATATATATATATATATATATATATATATAATGTGTGTGTGTGTATAATAATATTTCACAATTGTACTGTATTTTTGATCAGAGAATTTTTCCAAAAACATATAAAATATCTTACTGCCCACAAACTTTTGAATGGTAGTGTATATGAGATATGATATTAAAAACAGCCAAACTGTTATAACCAAACATTTAAACTTTTATAAGATGTTTCATTGATGTCAGTTTTTGTATGATGGCTTTCAAGGCACACATGATCCAATCGTTATGTTTTTCTAGACCCAGAGTTATCTCCTTATAAAAAAAAATTCTGCTGGAAAAAAAAACAAAACAATTGGTAACGCAGAAGTTCACTCATCTAAAATAATCTCACCTCAAAAAGGATTTACACAATTTAACATATGAAAATAACATTTTTTTTTTTTTTGTATTACAGCTAACAATTCATTTAATTTATTTTTACCAAAAGCGTGTGACTAACCTGTATAATGTTCAGGTATGCGTGGATGCGGGAAACAGGAGCGAACAGCAGTGAAAGCAATCTGCAGCTCTCTTTCTCCTCCTAGCAGAAAAACAACAAATAATTACCTGAAACCAATATTACATAAAAGTAAAAATCAATAGGCTTGTACACACACTTAGATATAACTGGGCCTGGTTGCTCTAGTCTAGACTCATTTGAATGTCACTTGCATTCAAAACTATAAATATTGTTTTCAAAACGTTTCATAATGTGAAACAGGAAGATCTTGCCTGTGTGCTTTGTGGATTGAACTCTGTTCTCAGGACAGTTCCCAGACTGGACACATATCCAAGATATGCATCAGAGAAACACTTCTGCAGAAAGACAAGTAATGAATGAATGCATTTATTACATTTATTTTTAAAAGTTTGAGGTCTGTAATTTTTTATGTTTTTTAAAAAGTCTCTTAAGCGCACCATTGCTACATTTATTGTGTAATATTGTGAAATATTATTATAATTTAAAATAATTGTTTTCTACTGTAATATATTTTAAAATGCTTTTATTTCTGATGGCAAAGCTGAATTTTCAGCATCATTACTCCAGTCTTCAGTGTCACATGATCCTTCAAAAATCATTCTAATTGTTAATTTGTTGCGAGAAACATTTCTTATTATCAGTGTTGAAAACAGTTAATATTTTTTTGAAAACATTATTTTTTTCAGGATACTTTGATAAATATATAGTTCAAAAGCACAGAATTAAAGGTGCCCAAGAATGCTTTTTCACAAGATGTAATATAAGTCTAAGGTGTCTCCTGAATGTGTCTGTGAAGTTTCAGCTCAAAATACCCCATAGATTTTTTTTAATTAATTTTTTTAACTGCCTATTTTGGGGCATCATTAACAATGCACTGATTTACACTCGGCGCTGCCCCCTTAAATTGCGTGCTCCCTGCCACACGAGCTCTCGACTATATTACAGCGCATTTACAAAGTTCACACAGCTAATATAACCCTCAAATGGATCTTTACAAGATGTTCGTCATGCATGCTGTATGCATGCTTCGAATTATGTGAGTAAAGTATTTATTTGGATGTTAAAGTTTTATTCTGAGTGAATTTGAGGCTGTCCTCCGTGGCTAACGGCTAATGCTACTCTGTTGGAGAGATTTATAAAGAATGAAGTTGTGTTTATGAATTATACAGACTGCAAGTGTTTAATGAAAATAGCGACGGCTCTTGTCTCCGTGAATACAGTAAGAAACGATGGTAACTTTAACCTCATTTAACAGTACATTAGCAACATGCTAACGAAACATTTAGATAGACAATTTATAAATATCACTAAAAATATCATGCTATCATGGATCATGTCAGTTATTATTGCTCCATCTGCCATTTTTCGCTGTTGTTCTTGCTTGCTTACCTAGTCTGATGATTCGGCTGTGTGCAGCTCCAGACTTTAACTGGATGCCCTTGTGTAATGCCTTTCATAATGTTGGGAACATGGGCTGGCATATGCAAATATTGGGGCTTACACCCCGACTGTTAGTTAACAGTCGGTGTTATGTTGAGATTCGCCTGTTCTTCGGAGGTCGTTTAAACAAATGAGATTTATATAAGAAGGAGGAAACAATGGAGTTTGAGACTCACTGTATGTCATTTCCATGTACTGAACTCTTGTTATTTAACTATGCCAAGATAAATTCAATTTTTGAATCTAGGGCAACTTTAATATGAAATAGATATTTTGTAACAATGTAAAAATCTTTGCTGTCACTTCATACATTCAATGAAGGACAACAGATTATTATTTTAGTAGTAATATGGCATTACGTTGTTCTGTCCAGTGAGGTTGAGAAAAGCATCTCCAGCTGCACAGCTTCTCTCATCCGTGGTCAGACGTTCTTCTAGGGTGTTGCGGAACAGCAGGTGACGCTGTAGCATCTGATCAATATGCTTTACAAACGCCACACTGTCTCAGAAACACACAAACATGCTTGTTATAGCGTGAGGTACAGACAGAGGTCACATGAAATAGTGATAATGATTGTAGTTCTCTACTTTTGCTCTGCAGATTTATATTTCTCATAGAGCTGATTCAAAGTAGACACATAATCGCGTTCAGACTGCAACAGCATCTCCACCACACCCCTCCTCCTGCCTGACAGAAAGAGACAGAGGGACATGAGGATCCACATGTGAATACTGAGCAGTTAAAATGCTTGGAGAGGAGATGATTTACCTCGCCGTAAGCAGCTGTGTGTTACGTGGCAGGAAAGAGCATCTACACCTGAAACAGAAAAGTTAAAGGTTTTCTTAATATCATTTACTTCTCCTCATTTAACTCCCACCACATATTATTTAATACTTAACAGTTTATTTTGTATATGAGCAATATATTGTAAAGTCACTATGAAATCAAAATGGACCATTCTGATTTTTTCTGGAATAAAGCAGTTTTATTATAAATGATTTTTCGCTCACATTATTTTTCTCATACTAGTAATTAATTCATGTGCCCTGGTAATCTTTAATCAAAATAACTTCCCCTCCCTCTTGCAATGACGCCTCTTCTCTTTTCTGATGACATGATTACTGTTGCGACAATCACATGAGATCACAGCAACAGCAAACCACAGCCATCTAATTAATTCCTGATGGACAAAATCAAGTCCCGCCCTACATTTTATCTTGTTCAAGAAGCCGTTTCACTCGGATATACGTCACAATAGGAAAGAAAAGATTATTGCAACTTCAGTTTAATTTTTACTCAAAAAATGAAAGCTCACCTGTATTCTGTCTGGCCCATTGCCACACCTGTAAGCCTTGAAGGTAACAGTGTATGAGAAATGCTCCGCCCACATATGAAAGGGGAGGAGTCTCTGCAGCACCATCACTCTGTCCGTTACTGTCATCCACTCCATTACTGCGTTCATATGTACACACATCGGCACACTTTAACACAGTTTCAGTCGTACATTCGATGGGTAAATTTGTGCATGTCAGTGTGTGTGTGTGTACTGGTATTCCCTACGTTATGGGGACCAAATGTCCCCACAAGAATAGTAATACCAGTAAATTTTGACCTTGTGGGGACA
Source organism: Megalobrama amblycephala (assembly GCF_018812025.1). Taxonomy (NCBI): domain Eukaryota; kingdom Metazoa; phylum Chordata; class Actinopteri; order Cypriniformes; family Xenocyprididae; genus Megalobrama; species Megalobrama amblycephala. The sequence goes on along the minus strand of NC_063053.1, from coordinate 28,951,536 downwards.
TTTTTTAAGTCCCTGTGAGGAAACAAACTTATAAATCATACAGAATTATGTTTTTTGAAAATGTAAAAATGCAGAAAGTTTTCTGTGATGGGTAGGTTTATGGTTAGGATGTGTGTGTGTGTGTGTGTGTGTGTGTGTGTGTGTGTGTGTGTGTGTGTGTGTGTGTGTGTGTGTGTATGTGTGTGTGTGTGTGTGTGTGTTTGTGTGTGTGTGTGTGTACTTCTCTCTTCCTGGATTCTCTGGTGGTTTTCTGTCTTGTGTGTCACAAAGCTGACGAAACTGACAACGTACCTCCTCCAGCTCCTCCTAAGGAGACACATGAAAACAGTGACTTTAGATTTTTATTTATCATATTTTTAACTGTTTATTCTCCTTTTTCTTTCTTTCCTTGAGCTTGTGGTACTTGTAATTGAATTGTTGTCATTTATGTAATGCATATTTAGACTGTTATAATGCATAAAATTAAAGAGTTCATTTGCAAAAACCGATAAACACAACGTTTAAAAAAATGAACTGACTGCTGTGCGTTATTCTCCACATAGAGCACTTTCTGAACCCTAAAAACGTTTTGTCAAAAAATCCAGTATTGTCCACTGCCAAGGCATCGCGAGTTCACGTTTTTCAGCAGAAACCAACAAGTGCCCTTGTTGTTTGTGAACACAACCCGATAAGTCTGTTTTAGCGAATCAGCGCACAGTATTCAGGTCAGGTGACATGGCTGCAAGTCACTTCAAAAAGACGCGAAAATGTTATCTGCTTTTGCTAAAAACAAACTTTTAATATATAAAAAAACCATACTTTCAATGAAATTTAATTTTGTAAGTTACCTGTTTTTTTTTAGTTATTATTACTTAATCAAAACCCAACTGCAGTTTGATTTATATTACTTGGAATGCACAATAAAAAAAACATGATTTATGAGAATTAATAAAAGCAGAGTTATCCATTTTTGCAAATAAACTCTTCAATTGTATATTGTCATTAGTAATGTATTTGTTTGCATTAGGGACTACAGATGTAAATTACCAATGTTGTATTATTGTCATATTATTGAGTAAAGTATTTATTTGGATGTTTACATTTGATTCTGAATGAGTTTGAGTCTATGCTATGTGGCTAACGGCTAATGCTACACTGTTGGAGAGATTTATAAAGAATGAAGTTGTTTATGAATTATACAGACTGCAAGTGTTTAAAAATGAAAATAACGACAGCTCTTGTCTCCGTGAATACAGTAATAAAACCACATTTAACAGTACATTAGCAACATGCTAACGAAACATTTAGAAAGACAGTTTGCAAATATCACTAAAAATATCATGATATCATGCATCATGTCAGTTATTATTGCTCCATCTGCCATTTTTCACTATTGTCCTTGCTTGCTTACCTAGTCTGATGATTCAGCTGTGCACATCCAGACGTTAATACTGGCTGCCCTTGTGTAATGCCTCGATCGTGGGCTGGCATATGCAAATATTGGGGTCATACATATTAATGATCCCGACTGTTACGTAACAGTCAGTGTTATGTTGAGATTCGCCTGTTCTTCGGAGGTCTTTTAAACCAATGAGATTTATATAAGAAGGAGGAAACAATGGTGTTTGAGACTCACTGTATGTCATTTCCATGTACTGAACTCTTCTTATTTAACTATGCCAAGGTAAATTCAATTTTTAATTCTAGGGCACCTTTAAATAAACAAACAGATTTAAAACACGTGTGTGTGACCTCACCTTGAGGGACAGCACCAGACTCTCTAGATGAAGTGCGCGCTTGTTGCAGCCATGTCTCGTGTCCTCCAGCTGGCTCTGCAGCTCAGTATCTCCCTGCTGAATCTGATTCAGCTCCAGCAGCGCACGAGAAAACCCTGCCCGCAACTCACACACCATGCCTTGAACCTGAACACAACACATCCAGATGAGACTGAATACTCAATGAAGATATTTAATCATCATGTGCAGATTGAACTCTTAAAGAACAACTTGTAACAATTAAACGTTTTAGAACTGAGCATTGCAAGATATTTCCGTGATTTTTATGAATTCATTTCCATAATTTTTTCACCCAGGTGAAAAAAAAAGTACATTTCTATAATATACTTAAAGGGTTAGTTCACCCAAAAATTGAAAATGTATGTACAGTATACTGTCCATGTCCAGAAAGGTAATAAAAACATCATCAAAGTAGTCCATGTGACATCAGTGGGTTAGTTAGAAGTTTTTGAAGCATCGAATATACATTTTGGTCCAAAAATAGCAAAAACTACGACTTTATTCAGCATTATCTTCTCTTCCGGGTCTGTTGTCAATCCGCGTTCACGACTCCGCTTCTTCTTCTTCTTCTTTCCTGTTTTACGGCGGTTGGCATCCAGCTTATTGGTGCATTACCGCCCCCTTCTGCTCCGGAGTGTGGTTCACGACTCCACAGTGACGCTGCTGACATGTTATTTGGTGCGCCCGAGCTTCGTTTACAGTCTGAGGGAGACGCACGCTGTATTCAAGCTCTTCTACAGTGTTTGTATTTTGGTATTGCTATATTTTTTTAAATGGTGCGTAAGTGTGCATGTCGCTGATGTCCTAATCGCCAAAAACAACGACGTAAAAGTGCATTACCAATGCCGACAGATGAAAGGATTCAATGGAATCAATTCAATGGAAAGGATTCCGGAAGAGAATACAATGCTGAATAAAGTCGTAGTTTTTGTTATTTTTGGACCAAAATGTATTTTTGATACTTCAAAAACTTCTAACTAACCCACTGATGTCACATGGACAACTTTGACGATGTTTTTATTACCTTTCTGGACATGGACAGTATACCGTACATACATTTTCAATGGAGGGACAGAAAGCTCTCGGACTAAATCTAAAATATCTTAAACTGTGTTCTGAAGATGAACGGAGGTCTTACGGGTTTGGAACGACATGAGGGTGAGTCATTAATGACATTATTTATATTTTTGGGTGAACTAACCCTTTAAAGGTGCTAAATAGGATGTTTTGTTTTATAAATTTTTGCAATATTACTTGAAACTGTCTTTACTAACTGATAAAAGACTGTTTATTAGGTGCACTGAAAGGAATAATATTAATATACATCATCTGTGCACGAGGTAGGGCCTTAAAAACATCAGCCAATCGTTAACGTGATCATCGCGTAAACGATTGGCCCTCTGGCTTGTCAATCACTGCCGTGACGTTCCTTGTGAGAGACGTGCGCGGATGCGCTCTCCAGTAAATTTCACTCCACAGGCGCCGCATGCAATGTTTTTGTCAGGAGACAGGAATAACAACTGCAGATTATGAGTTACCTGCGGTGAGTCCGACATAATGAATCCACTAACACGACACAGCGAATGCCGGTGGTAAACACTCGTGTTCCAATACTCGTGCACGAGTTTTGGGAGGCGTTCCTTTGAAATGAGCTGTGAAGGAGGGGGGTTGTTCTTACGCATGTGCTCATTTCAAAAACTCAGTAACAGTCTCTGGATTCTCAGTCGACGAAAAAATCCTCTTTAGCACCTTTAAAGTTCTCTATTTTTGTGCACTAATTTTGTACTTAATATACTAAAAATTCTTCTTTAGTACTTCTTCAGATCATCTTAAGAACATCTAAGTGTACTCAACTGTGCTATTTTGAGACACCATGAAATCTGAACTAAAATGTGCTTTTAATATACTATCTCTGTATTTAAAAAATTTATTTAGTTACCACTTATACTACACTATGGGTTCAAATGTACTGTAAGTAGTATCTAAATACATTTTTTAAATACAGAGATAGTATATTAAAAGCACATTTTAGTTCAGATTTCACGGTGTCTCAAAATAGCACAGTTGAGTACACTTAGATGTTCTTAAGATGATCTGAAGAAGTACTTAAGAAGAATTTTTAGTATATTAAGTACAAAATTAGTGCATGAAAATAGAGCACTTCAAGTACATTATAGAAATGTACTTTTTTTCACCTGGGCAGGCCTAGTAATCACAATTAGATAAAATTATCTGATATTTCTTGATTTTCTGTGACTGTTGGAACCCTGAATTACACATACCAACCCTAAATATGTCTTTATATAAATATTTAAAGGCCCATGAAGATGTGAGAAATTGCATTTAATGCTCATAAGTTTCTTGTTATTTCTCAAACATGCTGAAGAGAGTCAATGTGTGTGTTTGTTACCTTAGAGATCTCTCTTTCCATGTCTCCCTCATGGGATTTCATTTTCTGTGTGAGGATACACAAACATCATTTAACTCACAGTCTCAAAGGTTTGTAAACATTCTCTGTGGAGAGGCTTTAATTCGCAGGTGACCGCTGAGATTTATGTTGGTGTAGTAAGATGCAATACAACAATATGGTTCTGATGCCTTATACTTCCTTAGTAGCCATGATTATCTTATCCATTTTATGTTTTTTTTTTTTTTTTTTTTTTTTTACAGTTTAGTCACCAGAAGAATAGTAAGCACTGACCATCTATCAATTATATCTTTAACAAGTCACCACAAGAATAGTTGAACCTGAAATCATCCACATTGTGAGAACAAGCCAACAGTAACCATGAGAAAAACGTAATAGTGTCTAAAACAAACCCTAAATATGCAGAAAGGTTTGTGTGAGTGTTAGATTTAGGGTTGGAGTTTAGCAAATATCATCACCTCCATGTGTTTTTACCTAGAGCTCGTCGCCCAGTCAGCGAATCCCAGGTGGGGGGAAAGATACCTGCCAAAGAGCTCCACCCTACAGCAGAGAGTGCGAACAGATTTATAAATTTTTTTTTTTTCTTGTTTTTTTTTTTCATAAGTATTTTCATAAACAATTTACAGTCACAATACAATACACATGTAAATCAAGTATATAATCAAGTAATATATATAGCAGCCTGAGAACGACACAACACATTATTAAAAAATAATTCATAAAAATGCAGTTCAGCACAAATCATTATAATCAAACTAACGCTATTAATAATAAAAATAATAATAATAAAGATGACCGCAAATGTCCCACTCACCAGAAAGCAAATCTTCAAGATTTCTTTTTCAGCTGAAATGTTATTCCATTTCTCTGACATAGTGACGACCTCATGTTTTTGTGGCTGTGTCTCTCCCTGAGCTCTTGTGTCCCGGTGTCCGGTCTGTGTCGTGCACTGCGTCTGACTGCGGGAGGAGTGACAGAACACGAGCCGCGCGCGCCGTCCGGTGTCTCGGGACCGTTCACGCGCTCTTGCACAGTCAGCAAAAGAACTGATTTTTCGGCTCCATCTCACTTACACACACATACCAGAGTGTATTGAGATTATTAGGGACTCTATTAACTTGAATACTGAGAATATTTTGCGCAGTAACCTAGATATTATTTGTATGTATGCATAAATACACACGCACATTTATATAGCTCACTCACTCCAAAAAGGCTGAAAAGCTAAACTGGCATACGACTCATTAATATTTAATCTACAGATTTAGTGAAACTGCGGAGAGGGCGTGTCTTATATAAACAGAGGCGTGATTGGACGAATCCTTTTAGTATGTTTT